>NW_026652299.1:1176316-1294160 GCF_009828535.3 Hylobates moloch
TGGGGGTGATGAAGGCACAGAGGCAGGCACATCCAAAGAGCCAGGGGCCAGGCACGGCGGCTCACGCCTGTAATCTCAGCGCTTCGGGAGGCTGAGGCAGGAGGATCACTTGAGGCCAGGAGTTCAAGACCAGCTTGGGCAATATAGCCAGACCCCCTCTCAATTAAAAAAAGAAACAATATGCTGAGTGAAAGTAGCCAGACACAGGCCAGATGCAGTGGCTCACGCCCATAACCCCAGCACTTTGGGAGGCTGAAGCGGGCAGATGGATCACTTGAGGTCAGGAGTTCGACACCAGCCTGGCCAACATGGCAAAACCCCACCTCTACAAAAAATACAAAAATCGGCCGGGTGTGGTGGTGCACCCCTGTAACCCCAGCTACTTGGGAAGCTGAGGCAGGAGGATCACTTGAACCTGGGAAGCAGAGGTTGCAGTGAGCTGAGATCGCACCACTGCACTCCAGCCTGGGCGACAGAGCGAGAATCTGTCTCAAATAAATAAATAAATTGATTAAATTAAATTAAAAATAAGAAAATTAGCCGGGCGCAGTGGCTCACGCCTGTAATCCTAGCACTTTGGGAGGCTGAAGCGGACGGATCACCTGAGGTCGAGAGTTCGAGACCAGCCTGACCAACATGGAGAAACCCCGTCTCTACTAAAAATACAAAATTAGCCGGGCGTGTTGGCGTATGCCTGTAATCCCAGCTACTGGGGAGGCTGAGGCAGGAGAATTGCTTGAACCTGGGAGGCAGAGGTTGCGGTGAGCCAAGATCGTGCCATTGCACTCCAGCCTGGGCAACAAGAGTGAAACTCCGTCTCAAAAAATAAAAATAAAAATAAGAAAATTAGCCAGGCATGGTCCCAGCTACTTGGGAGGTTGAGGTGGGAGGATTGCTTGAGTCCAGGTGTTCAAGGATGCAGTGAGCTAAGACGGTGCCACTGCACTCCAGCCTGGGCGACAGAGCGAGACTCCAACTCTGGAATAAAAGCAAAGGGCCTAGGCACCCGTACGAGCACGTGTCCCCACACCCTGGTGCACACCCAACCCCCATGATACTCTGGGTTTTCCATCAGCCAGGGTCTGCAGGGGCCCCCATGCCCCAACACCCATGGAAGCCTGTACTAGCTTCTTCCTGCTGCTGTAACAAATTGCCACAAACTCTGGGGCTTAAAACACCAGGAATTTGTTTCCTCACGGCTCTGGAGGCCGGACTCGACATCAAGGTGTGGGTTGGGCCTTGCTGCCTAAGGGCACTCTCGGAGAGGGTCCTTCCTGCCTCTTCCAGCCCAGGACACCCTTGGCTTGTGGCTGTACCTCTCTGATCTCTGCCTCCAAGGGCACATGGCCTTCTCCTCTGTCCTTCTGCACATGGGCACCTACTAAGCTCCTACCGTGTCTACTGAGCCCCAACGGAAAGGCCCTTATCTGCAGAGCTCCAACCCTGTGCTGGTATCTACCGAGCCCAGTTCCAGGCACCGGGGATGCAGCAGTGAACAAAACAGAGCCCCCACCCTCTGGAGCTGACAGTCCAGTTGGGACAGAACCAAGTCAGCCACAGCTTGGGCAACTCCACACCCACCGGAGCTGGGGGCAGAGGGCCTCCTCTCTCTCCTGCCTCCTTCCTGTTCTGGTCTCTGCACTCTCTGGAGCCACCCTGGGCTTTTATTCATTTACCTGTTCCCTGTCTGTCTCTGTGACTGGAACACTGCTCCCTGCATCTGGAGGCTGAGGGGAACTGGCAAAGGACTCAGTGCTGGGTACACAGCAGGTGCTCAATAACTGTCAGTGCACTGAGGAGATACACAGCAACCACTGTGCCAGTGCATGCACATTGCACCTGTGCTCACCCCTGGGCACTGCACACAGGCACATCTGAGCCGGCAGGGAGTAGAGAGAAGCTCCCTAGGACTAGAGGGCCCCAAATCTCCGGCAACACCAGTGATCCATGAAGCTGGTGGCCAGCAGCCGCCGGCAACGCCTCTCCCCGCCCGGAAGGCTTTTCAGTCTGGCCCCAGCTTGGATGCCTGGGCTTGGCCACCAGCCAGCCTCATCCAGGACCCTGCAGCCCCGGGGGTGGGGTCTCACCTGCCTTCCTCCCCATTCCGGGTCCTTCTCCCAGTCTCCGGGTCCCTGGCCCTCTCCGTCAAAGCTCAGCATCAGGCTTTCTATATGGAAGCACGCACCCTGTGCCCAGCATCTTCTGCCTGCAAGGGCAACAGAGGCACGTTCCTGGCGAGGGAGAGCGGCTGCTGCCCAAAGGCCACACAGAGGCCCCTGGCGGCTCCACGAATGCATGTCACAACCTCAGGGCAGGGGCTGAGGCTGTTGCTCAAGACCCCAGCTTCCTGCAGAGAGTGGGACTGGCGGGACAGCGTCCAGGGGCACAGGGGAGGAGCCCCGGATCTGCACAACGGGCTGGGGCTGTGTGACCTGAGCAAGGACCCCTCCTCTTAGCCTCGGTTCTCTGGTCTGCACAGCTGTGGCCTGACAGAGGCCCCAGGTGCTGCCTGTGGCTCCTCCCAACCCCGAAACCTTCCCACCAAAAACACACTCAGGAGAATGCTTTGCCCAGAAGGTGCCTGGGCTGCAGGTGGCCTTTGAGGGCCCCCCCCTTCCTGAGCCTCTGGCCCCCAGCCCCGACACACAGATCTCTCCCAGCAAGCCTGGTCCCAGTCATTTAGCCAAAGAGTGTTTGCTGAGTAAATAAACGACGGAGCAGATCCAGGCTCGGGCCAAGATTCAGCAATGGGCAGGGCCAGCTGCCCAGCTACACACGCCAAGACCCTCCTGGGGGGAGACAGCCTAGTCCTCATCCCCTGCAACTTCCTGCTGTTCCCAGAGATGGGGGCTGTTCTCCATCTCGGGCCCTATCACCCGGGGCATCAGAGGCCCGGCTGGCAGCAGCACATGGGGTCTGGGGGCTTCCTGCCCTGCACTGGCCGCTCCCCCACAGTGGCCATAGCCGCATCCCCCCAGGGGCTTGAACAGGCTGGGGGAGGGTCAGTGCCCACACGAGGGGTATCCAGGGACCCCATCTGGTGGCCAGGCCCCTGGGCAGTGAGAGCCTCGGAGGGCCCAAAGAGGCAGCTCTGCTGGCCTTTCCCAGGGACACAGAGGGGGACTGGACTGAAGCCAGGGCCCAGGAACCGCCCTGAGTCACGTCTGACTCAGCCGGCGGGCGGGGGATGCCACGGCTCTGGCCCGGCTGCATTCGGTGTCCGGGCACACTGAGGCCACTGGGGACAGCCTCGGGGGGGCTGCACGGTGGGCTGTGCCTGCCCAGTCCCACGCCTCGGCTCCCCATCCCCGAGCCGCCCGGGCCTCAGTTTCCCTGCCCGTGTCGGCGCCCAGCGGAACAGCAGAGGGGTCAAAGGGCGCCAGGCAGGACTTACATGAGGTCGGGCCGGTGGCGGTGCAGGATGGCACAGAAGGCCAGGCCGTCGCGGAACGACGTGGTCATGTTGCAGATGTTCACGTCGCGGTAGCCCTCGCACTGCTGCCGGCACCACTGCTGCAGCGCCCTGATGGCCGCCATGTGGGCGGCGCGCCCGCCGCGCGGCGGAACCGCCCTCCGACACCTTCCCGCGGCTGTGCCGCGACCTTCCGGCCGGCGGGACAGACGCTGGGACCGCTACCGCACCGCCCGACCCACGGCGCCCAGCCCGAGCTGAGTCGGACTGAGGGCGACGAGCGCCGGGTCCCTAAGAGAAGCCGAGACCGGCCCCGCCCCCGCCGGCCCCGCCTCCTTGTAGGCCCCGCCCCCAGCCGCCAAGTCCTGCCTCCGGATAGGCCCCGTCCTCACACCTCCCGGCCCCGGCATAGGCTCCCGCCCAGGCAGGCCCCGCCTCCCGACAGGCCCCGCCCACAGCCGCCAGGTCCCGCCTCCCGACAGGCCCCGCCCCCAGCCGCCGGGTCCTGCCTCCTGATAGGCCCCGTCTCCACGCCTCCTGGCCCCGGCACAGGCTCCCGCTCCAGGCAGGCCCCGACTCCGGACACCCGCCCCCAGCCTCCAGGTTTTGCCTCCTGATAGGCCCCGTGCCCACGCCGCCGGGCCCCGGTACGGGCTCCCGCCCTAGGCAGGTCCCGCCTCCTGATAAGTCCCGCCCCCACGCTGTCAGGTCCCACCCGACAGGACCCGCCCCCCACGCCGCCTGGCCCCTCCCCAGGCCCCGCCCCACCGCTGCTGGCCGAGACCCCCAACCGGTGAAGGGGCGCGGGCTGCTTGGGGCTCCTGGCATTCTGGACCCCTGCGGAGACCTGGGATTTTCTTTCTTTTCGCCGTCCCACCTCCCACCACCATCTCACCCCACCGCCATGGAGAAGAGGCAGGAAAGGCCGTTGACAAATGGAGACACTGAGGTTCGAACAGCTCTGCCCTGTCTGGGGCCTCAGCCCTGGGCAGCCTGGCCTCCCGGGGAGCAGGAGGCGCCTTGTGTTTCAGGGCGTCAAAGGACGTCCGCATCTGGTTTCTCTTTCCAGGCCGCTACATGCCAGCGGGGGTTCCAGGCAAGGAAGAGGTGAGGCCTGGGCATTGCCAGAGGAGAAACTGAGGCCAGGAAGAGGGCCGTGGAGCCGGAGTTGCACAGCTGGCCTGTGCTTTTCTTCTGGGGGCCTGTGGGCAGGATCTGTTCTTGGGCAGGAGATTCCTCAGGCTGACTTGCAGGGTAGTTCCTAATTTTCCACTTTGAGGTGTGGCACAAGAAATAAGGAAAGTCCCTCTGGTGGGGCCCTAAATTATCCTGGGCTGGCCCCTGGCCCCGTTCTCCTTGGGGAACCTTGTCTGTGGCCACGGGGATTGGACGAGGGCGGAATCACTGACACCAGCCATGTGAGGGGGGCCTACCCTGCTGGCTGTGGGGCCAGGGCTTGTCCGGGCAGGGCCTGCAGGAAGGAAGGTGTTTTCCCGCAGTAGCCCCTGGCAGGGAGTCAGGGCAGCTTCTCTGTGCCCCTTGGGAGGAGCAGAAACTGAGGTCTCCCAACCCCAGCCACTGTTGCTGTTCCAGGTCTTTTCTGAGGCTGGTCCCTGGTGAGACACCGTAGTGTGCATGGCCGGCTGCCTAAGTGTCAGTGAGGCCTGTGTGTAGGTGGTGAGCTCCCCGTCACCAGGGGCGTGCAAGCAGCTGCTAGGCAGGGGAGCCCTTGTGGCCTGGGACTGTGGCTGGCCCTAACCGCTGCTCCGCCACAGTCCCTGACCTGCGGATGTCAGGGGATATCGTGCCAGCACAGCCGGAGCCGGTCCTGGCACCGGGTTTTCTTGATTCCCAGGGCAACGGTTAGGAGAACCAGAAAAGCTGGAAAAGAAGGGAAAGATCAAGAAGCAGAAGCAGCGGGGCAGTGGGCGGGGGGAATTAGTGGGGGATGGGGGACACAGGGGTGGACAGGCGCTAGGGCCCAGCTCCCTTAGAAGGAGTGGTGTGGGAGGTGGCCTGGGTTTCACTTTTATCGTGAACTTTTACCGCTGCACACTTAAAAAGCCATCTCACTGGTCACCCCGTGGACCATCCTGCGCGGCCCCCCTCTGGCACCAGTGAGCTGGGAGGCAGCATTTGCGACACTTCCCCACCAGCACCTCACACAGCATGTCCCTCCAGGGTCCCCGGAGCCAGAAGCCAGGACACCCCCAGACAAATGGTCCCTTCTCCCCACTGCCCATGGCTGCCACCCTCCCATCCAGACGACCTGTCCCCCCGCCTCTGCCCACAGGGCTGCCTCCTACCCCTCCGGCCACCACAGTCCACCCTCCCCAGCAGCCCGAGGGATCTTTCTAGAAGGCCTGACCAAGCCCTTCCCCTGCCGGGAGCCTCCCAGGCTGTCCTTCGAATAAAGTCCAGGTTGCTTATCAGACGTTCGGCAGGCTTATCACGCCGCATCTCCCCGGCCGCACCCTGCCACGCTTACCCCAGAGCTTCGCGCCTGCACCGGCCCCCAGCACCCGCCCCTCCTCCTCATCCTCCAGGACCCCCACCCTGAAGCCCCTTGGAGCTACCGAAGGCTCCCGGGGTACCAATCTGTGCTCCCCAGGGCTGCCATGTGGACTCTGTTTGCACACGCCTCCCCCGTCCAACATGGAGGGAGCCTCTACCCGGGGAACCTGCTGCCTTCCGGCCTCACTGGGGAACTGCCTTCCCTTGGGCTCAGTTTCCTCATCTGCAAAGTGACATCATAGCCCCTTCCACCAAGGGTTACCCCACGGCCAGGCACGCAATAAATGCAGCATGATGTACCCAGGGGTGGGGAACAGGTAAGAGTGGTGTGAGCTCAACAGGCCCCAGGACGGGGAAGCTCTGAGATGGGGGCCCAGACTTCAGGCCCTTTAGAAATGATGATGACCTCAGCCTGAGACCAACAGAGAGAGAGAAAATGGGGAGAAAGAGAGAGACAGAGAGGGGAGAAAGAAAGCGGAGAGGAGAGAGAGAGAGAAGACAGAGCAAGAGCCTCCCTAGGGAGGCTAAGCTAAGTAGGAATCACTTTGTTGGAGGAAGGGGAAAGGGCAAAGGGAACAGGAGTTGCAAAGGCCCTGCGGCAGGAAGGAAGACTCGAAGATAGGCTGGTGTCGCTGGTGCAGGGGACTGGGAGGAGGTGCAGGGGCTGCGGGAGGAAGGGGTGCAGGCAGCAGGGCCCAGCTAGGCCCCTACTCCAACTTCTCCCACCAATTTCCATGCCTACGTTGTCATTTGATACTTACAGTCACCCTTTAAAAGTGGCTCTGGGCCAGGTGTGGTGGCTCATGCCTGTAATCCCAGCATTTTGGGAGGCTGAGTTGGGACGATCACCCAAAGTCAGGGGTTTGAGACCGGCCTGGCCAACATGGTGAAACCCCGTCTCTACTAAAAATGCAAAATTAGCCGGGCATGGTGGCACATGCCTGTAGTCCTAGCTACCTGCAAGGCTGAGGCAGGAGAATCGCTTGAATCCGGGAGGTGGAGGTTGCAGTGAGCTGAGATCACACCACTACACTCCAGCCTGGGTGACAGAGCAAGACTCTGTCCCCACCCCCTCACTCGCCGCCCAAAAAAAAAGTGGCTCTGGGCCAGGTATTGTGGCTCACGCTTGTAGTCCCAGCTACTCAGGAGGCTGAGGCGGGAGATCACATGAGAACAGGAGGCTGCAGTGAGCTGTGATCACACCAGTGCACTCCAGCCTGGGTGACAGGGACATTAATGTGTGTGTGTGTGTACACATACATATATGGGTGTGGGTTGCCTGTGGGTTGGCTGTGGGTTTAAAACCCGACTGGCTGGGTGCAGAGGGTCATGCCAGTCATCCCAACACTTTGGGAGGCTGAAGTGGGAGGTTTGCTTGAGGCCAGCAGTTCAAGACCAGCCTGGGCAACATAGCAAGACCCCGCCTCTACAAAAAATACAAAAATACTAGTCGAGCGCGGTGGTGTACACCTGTAGTCCCAGCTATCCGGGAGGCTGAGGCAGGAGGATTGATGGAGGCTGACAGGTCGAGCCTGCAGTGAGCTGTGATCATGTCACTGCACGCCAGCCTGGGTGACAAAACAAGACCCTATCTGTTTATGATCTACAAAATAAATGGCTCTATTGATTCTGCAGCTCAAAAAACTGAGGTTCTGAGAGGAAAGGAGGAGAGTGGAGGGCACAGGAGGGGAGAAGAGGGAGGGGAGAAGGCCCCCCGATCAGCCTGCCCTCTCAAGCAGCGGCCCCGACTCTGACACCAGGTGGGGCCCGGGAGAAGGTCGGCCCAGCTGGTGTCCTGCCCAAGTGTACACCCTGGTCCAGGACAGGACTTCCAGGCCAGATGACCTCAGTTTCCCCACTTCCAGCCTCCACATGTTCTGAACCCCTCAAAGACGGAGGCAGGGAGAAAGGGATCTCTCAGCCCATCAGGGTGGCAGGGCCCGTGCTGGGGACCCAGGGAGAACATGGCCCGAGGCATCGCTCACTTCAGTCCTAAACGTCCACCTCGGCTTGCATTAGCTTAGCTCCTGGAGGACATGCTGGCTGCTGGGCCCCCAAGAGGGGCTGCAGAGGTGGGGACCCAGGTGCCACACCCGGAGGGGTGGGGCGGGCTTATGAGGGGTTGACTCCTTCCACCAGTGGATTCAACCCTGAACGTCACCTGACCAAGGCTGCTGGGCCAAGCTGGAACAGAATCGGCTCCTTGAGGCTGGGAGGCGGAGGCGGTTCGGGAATGCAGAGGGAGGGAGAGAGAACCAAGGGAGGTGTCCTGGCCGAGCGGCATTTCCCGCGGGACTTCTCAGAGCCTTCATCGCCTGATGCGCACCTCCACTCTTCCAGGGAGAGGCAACACTGCACAATGGTTCCCAAACTGAGTTGCCCACAAGACCCCTGCGGACGGTTGTCGGGGACCACGTCAGCCCCACCACAGAGCGTGGAAGGGACATCGCCCTCCTCCCCATCCCCGAGGCTGCCGTCAACCAGTGCCATCCCTACGGCCCCTGGCAGGACAGGGAGCGGGAAGCTGTGACACCCCATTTTAAGGGGCCACCCATTAATTAATTAGGTTCCATGAATAATGCATGCCACCTTGGGTATATTAATAGCATATTTATATGGTGTGCTATGCGGAGTATACATTCTCGTCTGAACACCTCACAAATAATTCACGACCACCACTCCCTCCCCAGCCTCCAGGAGAGCCTGGCCGGTGCTGCGGCTGGGGCCGGTGGGCTGCTTCCCACAGCCAAATTTTACATTTCATTATAAATGGCTTTGCTGGGCATGTCGGTAACTCGTGCATTTCCATCCACTTTATTATTAATGGCTTTCCTGAACTGTAGCAGCCCAACGCCGCGCACAATGCGTTATAAATATTTGATCCGGCATCTATGGTCTGCCATTTATCATTTATAACGGGTTACAAAACATTATAAAACATTTACTGCACATTTATAGATCATTTTCGACTACCACCACGATGTGTTATAAATACATTATTAATCCTCTCCACGCCATTTATAGGAATCCCTTGTAACGGGGCCCAGCCCACCCCGCCCCCAACTTCGAGGAGCACAGAGCTCACACAGGGCTGACAGATGTCGCTGGGTGGCGGGACCGGGGCAGAGAAGCCAGCCTGCCTCTGATTGCTGTGTGTCCTTGACCGGGTCATGGCACCTCTCTGTTCAGAGGAGAGCGACAATAGCGCAGATGCCTGGCCCTCAGCACCTGCTGTGTGTCACACAGGTTGTTCACTGCCCCTAAGTCTCAGGCAGTTTTTATTTTTTTGAGACAGAGTCTCACTCTGTTGCCGAGGCTGGAGTGCAGTGGTGTGATCTTGGCTCACTGAGATCTGCCTCTCGGGTTTCAAGGGATTCTCCTGCCTCAGCCTCCCAAGTAGCTGGTATTACAGGTGTGCACCACCACGCCCGGCTGATTTTTGTATTTTTAGTAGAGACGGGGTTTCACTATGTTGGCCAGGCTGGTCTCAAACTCCTGACCTCAGGTGATCCACCCGCCTCGGTCTCCCAAAGTGCTGGGATTACAGGCGTGAGCCACCATGCTCAGCCTTGTTTTTATTTTCTGAGACAAAGTCTTGCTCTTTCACCCAGGCTGGAGTGCAGTGGCGCTACCTTGGTGATCTTGGCTCACTGCAGCCTCCGCCTCTCGGGTTCAAGCCATTCTCCCACCTCAGCATCCAAGTAGCTGGGATTACAGGTGCGCACCACCATGCCCAGTGTGTTTTTAGTAAAGACAGGGTTTTGCCATGTTGGCCAGGCTGGTCTTGAACTCCTGACTTCAGCTGATCTGCCCACCTCGTTCTCCCAAAGTGCTGGGATTACAGGTGTGAGTCACCGTGCCTGGCCTCAGGCCACCTTGATGCCCACTTCACAGTGAGGAATCAAGCTCAGAAAGGGGCAGCGATTTGTGCAAGGCCAGTGGGGAGCAGGCGTTAGAACCCTGAGGTCGGTCCTGCCTCGTGTCACCCACCTGCCCAGGCCTGCAGCCACAGGCTATGGCCCCCGCCGACAGGACTCTGGATGGGGCTCCCGGCGTCCTGGCTGGAATGCTTACTGGGGGTGGAGGACGCCTAAAGGGTGTTTGGGATCCAGCAGCCCCTCCACCGTACCCCAGCTCCAGAGGCCTCCGGGCCCTGTGTCCCTAAAGACCCTGTGTTCCCCAGAGCCGGGGCACCAGCAGTGGCCTGGTATGCAGAGCACTGTGGTCAGTGACACCCTCACCAGGCTCCTGCGTTTTCCATCTTAGGGAGGGCACATGGCTGCCTCCCGGCTCCCTCCCCTCCCAGGGCCCATCTCCCTACTAGGGAATGAGTGCCTGAGGAGCCCTCTGTGTGCCAGGCCTGCCCCCTGTGCCCCCCGAGGCTTGCAGGCTCCTCCAGGCCTGGCTCCACAGCAGGAGGACACCAGTGGGAAAAGAGGGCTGTGGGCGCTGGACCCTTCCCTCCGCCTGCCCTGCTGGTAGTCAGCCAGAGCCCTGTGCCCCACTACAAGTGGATGGGCCCAACTCCTCCCTACTGCTCAAGACCCACCCCGCCATGCCACCTTCCCCCAACAGCCCTTCCTAACTTCCACAGAGAGGGTGCCCACCACACCCTGGCACAGGCCTACTGGGGTCCAACCCTGGGTCCCCGGTGAGCCCAGCAGGGCCTGGCTTGGGGTGTCCTTTTGGGCCTGGCCCAGTGAGGGTTTGGAAAGAACTGGGATGTCCAGTTCTGCCTGCCCATGCTCAGCTTCCTACAGGCCACCTCCCAGGACAAAGGGGCTGCTGTCCCCAGAGGAGGCTTCAGCCATACCCTCCTCTTTGGAAGCACCTGGAATGACCCCAACTGCCGGCTAGGCCTGGGCCTAACTGGGTCAGGGGTCTGGGGTGCTCTGAGGAAGGGAGCTGGGGGAGGCTCAGGCCCCCCAAGCAGCTCCTGCCCTGCACCCTACCTGCCACGTGACCTCGGGCCACTGTCTGGGCCTCCCAGGGTGAATGGGGGAGACGCCTGATGGGGAGACCTGCACTCCTGCTGCCGAGGGCGCTCAGGCCCCAGGTGCCCACACTCAGCCTGTGGCTGCCACTGTCTGGCCTGTTTGAAGGTCAGGGTCCATCCCCAGCCAGAGCTGAAAATGAAACCCGGAAGCACTTGTTTTGAGACTGAAGCAGCAGGTGAGCTTGTCACTATGGCATCCCCCGGCCCCGCCCCGGCCCCGCCCCGGCTCCACCTGGAGAAGGCAGCCCGGGACTGCTGGGAACCACTGGGAGGGGCTGGGACCCTGCCTGGCCTGGCTCAGACAAGCTCCTGGGCCTCCCTCCGCTCCTGGAAGGAAGGGAACTGTGGAGTCTGGGCCGGACCCTCTGAGTCCCGGGGCCATCTGGGCTCCAGTGGTCACCCTGGGCGAGGGGCTCACAGCCACACAGGAAGGTGCTGATCCCAGATCCTCCACTGTTCCAGAACAGACGGCCCGGGACCTGCCCGCAGCCACCCAGTGGCACAGGGGTCCTGCTGGGTGCCCCAAAAGGCTGGTTCCCGGGGTCCCTGGGCCCAGTGGCCGTGGTGAGGAACTTGGGGAGCCAGAGGGAGGGAGAGGCCAGGCATGGATCATGGCCTGACCCAGGGCTCCCTGGTCCATCTCACAGCCCCGTCCACCCTGGGGTCGGCACCATCATTCCAACACCCACACTTCTGCTCACACCGGCCCCTGCCAGGTGCCCGCTGCAGGCACAGATTCCAATCTACCCATTTCTTTGTCCAGGCGCGGTCAAGTTTCCCTCCCAGGCGTCTTTTCCATCTTCCCCAGCACAGACCGCAGAGGCCTCTCACCTCTGGGACACAGAACCTGGGGTCCACCCTGGCAGCCAAGGCCAGACATGCCCCCTGGGGCTCCCTTTATGGTGGGGACAGGCCTGGGATACCCTCCAGAGGTTATGGAAGCCCTGGGCCAGGCAGAGGCTAAGTTTGCCCCATGGGTGCCACAATTGTGAGCCACCAAGGCCCTGGGCCCTGGGGTCATGGCCCTGGGGTCATCACCCTGGGGTGGGTGGGTGGGGGGTCATCACCCTGGGGTGGGTGGGTGGGGTCTCAGGCACGTCTGGCACATCCTGGCCCCAATCGGCACACACACCACAGCTGATACCCCTCACCTGAGCCCTTGCCACCCGCCAGGCCAGGTACTTCCCCCGGATGCCTCTGCTTAGCTTAACCTCCGCTGCCTCCTGGGCAGGAGTGAACACAGGCCCAGGCAGCAAGAGGCCCAGAGGGTCCCGGGCCCCAGCATCAGGGCCCTGCCCTCAGCGCCCTCCCCATCCTCCTTCCCCGTGCCTGGTCCACGACCCCAGCCAACGTCCCGGGGCTCTACCTGCTATAGGCTGCTCTGAGCCAGATACACGCACCCCCGTGAAGGGCCCAGGCTTGCACCCAGCTGGGACACACAGACTGGCCTCTGGGCCTGGCAGCAGTGTCCTTCCCTTTCCCTGTCCTCAACCCAGGCACTGGGTTCTGGGCCCACAGAGCTTGGACCTCCCTCCCTCCCTCCCTGATCAGACCCTGAGGCAGGCAGGACCCCCACCCCACAGCCTGGCTGCAGTGACGTCAGGAGAGCAGACGACCAGAGGCTGGCGGGGCTACAGGAGGTGCTGGACTGTGGGGTGTGGAAAGGCAGCCTGGAGGTGCCCCGGGAGCCCATAGAGGGTGTAGCGTCGGGTAAGGGTGGCTCCTGGCTGGAGGGGACACGGCGACACAGCTGGGGTGCTGCACCTGGGGAGAAGGGTCAGGACCCCGAAGGTGTGGACTAGCAAAGGCCCCACATCCAGGCCTGGGAGAGGCAGCCTGGCCCTCAGGAGGCTGGGGTTTGGGTGTGGGGCATACACAGCAGGCACTGGGGGCTGAAGGGCTTGGTGGGCCCGTGCTCACTCGGTCTCAGATGAGATCGGGTCATGTCCCCGCCAAGCCTCAGCACGCTTCTGTCCTCTAAGACTCGGATGGACACGGGCCCTGACCTTGATCCCTGAGCCCACACAGCCTGCACACACCCACCCCCTATGAGGATGCCTCCCTGCATCCACACCCCACCCCCGGGGCTGGGGAGGCATCCACATCTCTGCCCTGCATCTGCTGAGCCTCCAGGGCCCCTTCCCACTGCACAAACCTTGGGCCCTGCTTCCACTCAGCCCAGCCCCACTCTGGGGCAGCCCATGGCTCCAGGGCCCCAGGGCTCAAATCTCAGCCCTGCCCCTTATCCGCGCAAAGGTAGGAGAGCCAACAGCAGAGCAGGACGGGCCTCACCCCACACCCAGGCCTGTGCTAGGCGCTCCTCACTGCTGTCCCTGTCCCTAACCCTAACACATACTCAGACCCAGGGCAGAGGTGCTGGCACCAGGGGCCTGAAGGCAAGGCACTAAGGGTACGGGTGAGGGAGGACGGCCCCGCACAGCTGGGATGGAGACCGCTCGGCGGCCCATGGGCCTCCAAGTCACTCCCAGGGCAGCCTCCCAGTCCCCTGGAGCCACAGGAGCCAGCTGTGGACAGGCACATCTGGTGACAGAGCTGGCGGTGGCTCACCCCACCTGGGACCTGGTCCCCGGACCTGTGCAGCCTGGAAGAATCCGAAGAGGGTGGGCAGGTGGGCACAGGAGTGCCCAGGGGCCCAGGCAGGTGGTGCAGGTGCGCAGGCCAGGGGCTAGGCTGGGAGGCTGTGGGCCTGGAGCCTGGCTGCCCCCTTGCTGGGTGCTGTCACAGGGCGTCCTCCAAGGCCACAGCATCACTAGAACCTTGAGGCCTCGTGCCACCTGGGCTTGCAGGAGGGCCTGGGTCGGCTTCTTAGCCACAGTGGCCTGGGTGGAGGGCAGCCGGGGCCTGGCTGACCTGGGAGCACTCATGGGGAACCGGGAGAGCACAGGTCCCATCTGTGTGCTGGAAAGGCCCCGGTGCGAGGAGGACAGAGGGGTGGGCAGCCCTAGCCCCAACCTGGCTGGGAGGCAGGAGAGTGCACTGCGGGCCAGCAAACAGGGCCCCACGCTAAGCTCTGCCCTGCATGCACTAGGACCCTCCCAGACCCTCCCCTGTGAGCGGGTGCTGGCAAACGCAGGACGAGCAGCACCACCAGCTACTCGGACTCTTCTGGAATGAGACCCCCACGCAGCTCCCACAGGGGGACGCCCACAGTTGAGGCTCTCAGGGCCTTGTTGATCCTTTTAGTGCAGGAGAGACCAGTCAGCTGGGCCAGGCCACCACGCAGCCTGACAAGGCTGGACTCACTCAACAGAGGCCGACCCCGTGAGCAGAGGACTCAAGGCCAGGCAGGGCCCAGGGCCGGCACTTGACGGGGAGACCGTGACAGGGTGGGGGGCGGCCAAGCGGGCAGCGTCCCCCGACCCTCGACACCTGCGGGAACTGCTGGCCCAAGGGAGAGCCCGGCCTGGCCTTGGTCTCCGCCTCCCAGGACCCTGCCCAACTCCCTGTGCTGTGGGGCTGGGGAGCCAAGGCCAGGGTCCTCGAGGCTCTCACTGGCCAGAGCGCGACACGGGACACCAGAGAGTACACTGAGAGTTCAGATCGTTTCATTGAAAACCAGCCCAGGCCATGCCCGGTGGGATCCTGCACACGCTGGGCCACGTCGCCCACCGCTCTGCAGCAGGGCTGTGGCCCAGAAGGTGAATGAGGGCTTCGGAGACGGCCCCCGATGCCAGCAGCCGGCCTGGAGCCACCCCAGGGCTCCGAGTATCGCTCCTGGGCCTGCCTGGCCTCAGGGCTCGGCGCCCTCACCTCCTGGGACACACCAGCAACGCCCACGCTTCCTGGGCTTCGCCTCGAGGATCCCCGGGGCCGGGCCGGGCCGGGGCTTGGAGGGAGGTCGGCTGCCACACCTCACATCACGGCCTCCATATGCAGGGTCCTTAGGGCCTCGGAGATCTGTGCGCTGGGGTCCATCTGGCCGTACATGCCCACCAGGAAGGCCCGGTGCAGCAGCACAGCCGCGTGCTCTGTGGGGGAGACGGGGCCCTGCATATCACGCTGGCCACAACATCCTGGTCGCAGTGACCAGACCTCGGGACTCCCAAGAGCCAGCTCTCGGGGGACGCGCCTCCGGACTCCCCGAGGGCTGCCAGGGCCCCGGGCGGGGAACCAGTCCTCACCTTGGCACAGGAGAGTGTACTCGGGCAGGTTCCTGAGGGCCGTCTGCACCACCTCAAAGTCCTGGCTGCCCAGGCAGTACATGAACGTGGGCAGGAAATCCGCTGCGATGCTGAAAGAGCCACGCGCTTCAGTGGGAACCTCCGCCCCGTGCCCACGCCAGACCCCTCCCCGCCGACAGGGGCGCTGAGCCGCCTGGAAGCCTGGTTTGGCCACCAGGCGGGTCAAGCGGTGACCTGGGTTAGCAGGGCCCGGCGGTGGCGGCGGGACAGAGGCCGGCGGTGGCCTCACCTGGGGCTGTTCTGGATGGAGCGCAGGGCCAGGCTGAAGGCGAGGTTGCGGCAACACTCCTCGGCCGAGCACATCAGCCGCTGCAGGTTGGTCTGATGGGGGGAATGGTGGGAGTTGTGTGACCAGGGAGTCCAGCCCCCATCTAGGCCCCTTCACCTCTTGGTCTTGTGATGGTTGGTGGCAATGGCAGGGACCCTAGGCTCCTATCCAGAAGGCAGGACGCATGTGCCATTGGCCAGTCCCAGCCCAGGGCTGAAGGTGGGCCTGCCCTGGCGGCGGCTCGACTGTGAATACCTGGGCTGGGGCCCCACCCAAAGCCCGGCCTCAGAGGACTCCCTGGGGC
Source organism: Hylobates moloch (assembly GCF_009828535.3). Lineage (NCBI taxonomy): Eukaryota > Metazoa > Chordata > Mammalia > Primates > Hylobatidae > Hylobates > Hylobates moloch. Next base: position 1,192,013 of record NW_026652299.1, read on the forward strand.
TCAGCGCGGGCACCCCGTGTTGGGGCGGCCTCGGAGGGCTCCCTGGGGCTCAGCGCGGGCACCTCATGTTGAGGCGGTGGCCCTGCGGGGTTCTCCACGGGAGCGGCTCCTCCCAGCTCTCCCTCAGCCGCATCCAGCTCACCGAGAAGCAGCCCAGGACCTCGGGTCTCCGCCGGGACATCTCGTCTATGTCATTCAGAGCCTCCAGCAGATCTGACACAGAGACGACCAGGCCAGAGCTGAAGGGCCAGGCAGATCTCTGCCCACCCCACCCCAGCCACCCAGAGGGGGCAAGGCCCGAGCACCACAGGACAGAAAGCACTGGAAAGCATGAGCCCAGGGATGCCCCGGGCAGTCACCTGCCCCAAGCTCCGCAAATGCCCGGCCCTGCCCCTACCAGTGGCCTCCAAGTAGAGAGAGGGGTTGACCCCTCATGGCAGCCCCAAATCCAGGGTGCTCTCAGCAGCAAGTGTCCCCATGGCCCGACTCCATCCAGGCCGCCCAGCCTTAGCTGTCCTCTGACGATGGCCACTGGCCCTGCCCACCCTCTGGCCCTGCCCACCCTCTGGTCCTGCCCACCCTCTGGTCCTGCCCACCCACCTGACCTCTTCCTGCCGCCCCCCCCACCACCTTAGGGGGCTGCCCTGCTTTTTGCTGTGTCTGAAGCAGAGCAACCACCTCCAGCTCCCCTGCGCCCCTGAGTTTCTAAGGCCCTCTCTGGGGGTGCTCCCCACTGTGAGGAACGGCCCACCCACCCACAGCCCAGCATGGGCTGGGCTCACGCCAAAGTCAGTGCCCAGATGGCTGCTGCCCGCAGCCCCATGGGACCCAGGGCGCCAACCTGGCGCTGAACTCAATGGGTGAAGCAGGGCCTGACTCACCCTCCACCGTTTGGCCCCGGGAAAGCCGCTTCATGTAGGGTGCCATCTCGGCCGCGGTCAGAGGGGTGAACAGGGAGACGCTGACCAGGGGTAGGGAGCCGGCTGAGCTCTCCTCTGGAAGACAGCGGCAGTGCTGCAGGAGGGCAGGAGGGGCAGGACGCGCCACACAGAGGCACCAGGGCCTGCCCTCCCTCCCGAGAGCACAGCGGCCACCGTCCAGGCTCCCAAGGTGCCCGCACACAGCAACGCTCCACAAATGGGGTGGAGCCAGGAGCCGGGAGCTGCCTTTGGATCCGGCCATGCACCTCTGCGAGTCTCTCCCTGCTGGGTTTCTCGCAATGTGGGCCAGGACCCACTGGGCACAAGACAGGATGGACCCTTGGGACCCGGGCCTAGCACTCTTCCGACGGCACAGGAGAGGCGTGCTGCGGTGCCGTGTCACCTCAGGCAGGGAAAAACCAAGGACAAGCCCAGCCCAGTAGGACCAGGGGAGGCTTCCTGGGGAGGGACATCTGGGACAAGCGCTGGTGGATGGTGGATGCGCTGGGGGTGGGGGGGTGGGGAGAGCCATGTGCCGGGGTGGGGGGGTGGGGACGGCCATGTGCCGGGGCGGGGGGGTGGGGACGGCCATGTGCCGGGGCGGGGCGATGTGCCGGGGGCGGGTGTGCTGATGCTCTGTCAGGCACCAGTCAGCGCTTCGTCCCCGTGAGGTGGGCCAGGGGCCAGCCAGCAAGGTCCCAGGCTCACAAAGCCCCCATCGGGACGCCTCAGACGGCCCAGGGCTGGTTGTGCAGCCGGGAAAACCAGGCCCTGTAGGACTGCTTCCTGCAGCCCCCGCCAGCCCCACTCACCCTCGCCCTCTTCGTCCAGGCCTCGGTCAGTCCTGTCATCCCTGCTGGGCAGGCTGAGCCCTGCAAGGAGGGATTTCAGCATCACCAGGTCACTGTTGTCGAAGGACAGGTCGCTGGGGAGAGAAGATGCTTTCACCTGGGAGGAAGACACTGGCAGGCAAAAGGCTGGGTCAGGGGTCAAACTAGGGCAGCATGGGAGGGCATGGACACAGGCACGCAGGAGAGGCCAGGACGCTCAGGGGGAGGGCCGGGCGGGGAGGCCACGTGTGCATGGAACGGGACAGAGAGCTGCAGGGGTGGGTTCAGACAGCTCCCGCACAGGGTGGGGCGGCCTCTGCGCCCTGGGATGAGCACCACGTTCAGCAGCCCTCCCCCGCCTTCCCAGGAACACCCTCCAGACCCCGCTGGACCGTCGCCGGAGGCCCGAGGCTTCCCTGCAGCCCGTGGGCACTCACTGGAGTGGGTCGGCGTGCTTCTGCAGGAAGGAGATGGCTGCTGGGGCATTGTAGGTAATGTACTTATGGATGAACTGCACAAACTTGTTGATGAAGGTAGCCAGGTGGCGGGAGGACTTCCTGTAATTCTGCAAAGCAGAAGCGGCACCCTCGAGCTACTCTGCCCCGTGGGGCCAAAACAGACCCTGTGCTCCCATCTGCTCCCAGAGCCTCAGGGCACAGACCCCACCGCTAACGAGCCCCCTCTGCCAACCACTGGGGCGTCACGGGCCCGAGGGTGGCCGGCATGGCCTGTCAGGGTGTGGACACAGCCGTCTGGGGCACGTGCCCAGATGGATGAGGGGCTCGAGGTGGCACAAGCAACACGCAGAGAGTAGCACAGAGGGTCTGGGCTAGGATTCTGAAGGACATATAGGCCCCTCAGGCACATGAGGGGCAGCAGGCAGGGACTTCCCAGGCGGGGAGCTGGTCCCCAGGCCAGGTGGCCTGGCCTGGGCCCTGGCTGCAGAGGTCCTCCCAGTCCCTCCCCGGGTGGATGAGGCAGGCCCGGGCCAGGGCGGAGGGAGTGGAAGGGAGCGCGAGGGCGGGCGGCGGGAGCACACACCAGCAGCAGGCGGATGAAGGACAGCAGGCAGTCCCACAGCGCCCCCTGGTGCTCGCTGCGGAACACGTGCGGCTGCAGCAGCTCCAGCAGGCCCAGCACGTGCAGGAAGCAGCTCAGGTGGTTCTGCTGCCGGAACTCCTGGAAGTTGAGGTGGGTGCGGCCGTGCAGGAGCGCCGCGATCATGGGCAGATGCCTGTGGGCGCAGTGAGGGCCCAGTCAGCCCTGGCCAGCCGGCTCACCTGGCGCACGTCCCCAGGAAGGCCCCACTGCCTGCCCCGAGAGCCAGACCCCGTGCTGCCCCCCAACACTACCCCCTGCCCTAGGAGGTGGGGATGAGATCGCCCCTTTCTGAGGCCCACCCAGCTCCTCCCACCTGAGGCCCAGTTCAGGCCTCTGACTTCCCTCTGTCAACCTCAGCCCATGGGAACATGCTTTTTTTTGTTGTTTTTTGTTTGAAACGGAGTTTCGCTCTTGTTGCCCAGGCTGGAGAGCTGCAGACACCCCTGGTTAAACCAGCGTCTGGCGAAGACGGGGCTTCTGGGACAGCACCTGAGCAGCAGCAGCGGGTGCGCCACCGCCAGCTTCCGGCAGGCCATGCTGGCATCCGCCCCTCGGTTCTCCGATGCCCGGGAGTCGCTCGTGTCCGCAAGGAGCGTGATGAAGCGGTGGATGAGTCCGTCCAGCTGCAGGGAGGGGCGCTCTGAGGCTGGGGCTGCTGGCTCCCCTCACTTGCCCGCCCACACTCAGCCTGTGGCCGCCAGCTGTGGCCGCGATCCACCACGTGGCACGCCATGAGCAGAGGAACTGGCTCCTTATGGCTCCCACGAGCACCTCGGGAGGGCAGGCAGGCCACAGCCAGCCTCTGGGAAAACCCCACACAGAATAAAAGCAAAGCTCAAAAATGATACGATGAGCAGGAAACAAGCCAAAACTACACATCGGCCAGGCGGGCGTGGTGGCTCACGCCTGTCATCCCAGCACTCTGTGAGGCCGAAGCAGGAAGATCACCAGAGCCCAGGAGTTCAAGACTAGCCCGGGCAACATGGCAAGACCCCATCTCTATTTTTAAAAATACAAAAAGGTTAACTGGGTGTGGTGGCACGTGCCTGTGGTCCCAGCTACTCAGGAGGCTGAGGTGGGAGGATCACTTGAGCACAGGAGGTTGAGGCTGCAGTGAGCTATGATGGTGCCGCTGCACTCCAGCCTTGGCAACAGACACCCTGCCTCAAAAAACCCCCCCGCAAAACTGCACATCAAGTGTGATTTCAATGAATAAAATGACATATAAGTGAAAAAAGCCGCAAGCAAAAATGATTAGAAAAAGTCAGCTGCCCTCTGTGGTACCAGCAGAAGACAGGCTGCAGGTTCCGGCCAGCGGTGGGGAAGCGGGTATGGGAGGCCCAGCCCTCCCCACCAGGGTCACTGGAGAGGAGCAGACGCAGCCGTCCACCAAGACCCCATGCACGAGTCCCCAGCAGCTGTCACTGCCCCAAACTGAACATGACCCCATGTCCACCAGCAGGTGAACAGATAAACTAACGGCCGATCCACACAATGGCAGGACACTCCGTGCCCACACCACCACGACTCTCCAGACTGTGAACAGAGCACCCGCAGGCTCCCTCGGTATAAAACTCAATGCAGACAAACCCACAGGGCCACAGGGCGGCGCGGACCAGGAAGGGGCAAGAGGGGAAGCCGGCGATGGCCATGCACACTGTGGCCTCCGCCCTCCCTCCCTGCCTGGCCAGGGCACCTGGGATGGTGGCGGGGAGCAGCAGAGTTGTGCCCTCACCTTGCAGACGCTGCTGCTGGCGGCCCCTTCGCTGTGCAGTAGGACCTCAGGCACGGGCACCCGCAGCTCCGGCCGCTGTAGGTAGAGCTGCAGGAGGAGGTCTCGGCAGCGCCTGCCCAGCACACTGAAAGAGATGGAGCAGGGCTCACCAGGCAGACGGGGCCCCAGTGACAGGGGTGGGCGGACGGGACCAGGCGTGATGGGAACCCACCCAGGGCTGGGCCTCGACCCCCTCCATGGCTCACTCCCAGGCAGCATCTGGGGCCGGGGGGCCTGAGCACCTGTCTCCCCACTGCTGGATGCAGCCTGACAGGTGCTCCGTCACCTTCCTGACACTCTCATCGTCCCCACGGCAGCAGCTGAGCAGCAGGGGCAGCCGGGCCTGGATGAGGCTGCAGGCGGCTGCGTCCCCGTCCTGGCTCCGTGTCTCCGCCTCGGCCAGGATCAGCTCCACCAGGCTGATGAGCTCTGGGCCCTGGACCCGCAGCACCAGCTCCTCCCGCCGCTTCTGTAACAGCTGCCTGCATCAGCCCCGGCGCACCACCCCCTCTCCCCGATGGGCCATCCCCTCTCCCGGATGGGCCACCCTCCCAAGACCTGCCTGTGGGGTGCGCTGGTCCCGCCCCTGCCAGATTCTAGGAACGTGGATGCAGGCCCAGAGGAAGTCCAGAGAGGCGGAGGGGTCGAACCTGTGGGGAGGCACGGGTTCCACTGAGTATGAGGTGTCTCGTCTCCACATGGGAGATACCAGTCAGAGCCGGCGCTGGGAGAGTTCTGGTGAAGGCCAGCGTGCCGCGGTCCAGGTTGGGGACAGGGAGGCGCCCACCTCTGCTCCCGGCTCTTGCCCAGCAGGACTCGGATGCACTGGTGCAGTGTGGGCCAGCTGGACTGATGCGTGAAGAGGGTCAGAAGGTAGGGGCGGAACGAGGGCACCTGGGCCTGACCTTTGTCCTGGGGAGGGAGGAAGAAGCCCGGATGGCCTCACCTGGGCCAATGGCAGGCTCTGCTGAGGTCAGCTGACAGCTTTCCCAATGAGCCACTCAGAGAGCCGAGACTTGGGGTGCTGCCGGTGACACCGGCCCCGTCATGTGGTGCTGGAGGGCCCCTCCTGGTGGCCGTGCAGCATCTCCCCACCTCTTCCCATGGGAGCCATGCCGCAGAGCGGAGGTGCCCGGGGCTCCATGCAGCCTCTCTGGTGAGGCCATCCCTCCCCTGCGGGGGACCTGGGGAGCCCAGCACCTGCCCTCCCTTCTCCTGGCCACAGCCCCATTCCCTTCAGGAAGATGGAGGCCCCTACATGATCTACAGGATTTGGCAGGGCCGACCCCACCCCATCCACCCACCCCGTCCCCACATCTGGCTGGTCACAGTGCTGGTCCACAGGTGACTGTGACCCTGGCCTGGGTTCTGCTAGGGCCAATGGGGGACCTGCCCTTCCTCTGGGTTGCTACAGGGACACATGGCCTGAGAACAGGGGGGCTGCTGGGGCCCCTGCAAGGCTCGCCTAGGCCAAGGCCGCTGCACTTCAGGTCAGGAAGAGCCTTTACCCCGGGGTGGGTCCCCGTGCTGAAGCTGGGTGCCACCCACCTTCCTCCGGGAGAAGAGCAGCCTGTGCTGCAGGTCGGGGCAGCTGCTGACCACCTCGGGGTCCAGCATCTCCAGCCAGTCCACCAGGAGGCCTGACGAGGGCCCCAGCCGCACGGCCTCCAGGCTGCAGGGAGAAGGTGGCTCAGGGAGGGGCAGTGCCGCCCACCCACCCGCCCCGGCCGTGTGCAGCACCCCAGCTCACCTGCCGCCGTCCGCACCCGGCTTCCCCCCAGCCAGGGGCTCCTCCTCCTGCAGCAGCAGGGAGCTCACCACCACAACGGGCTTACAGGCTGGAAACGGGGAGGCGGCGTCCGCAGTGGCAGAGAAGAGCGCAGTCAGCAGCTCCTCCAGGTGGGGGGACCTCACCTCGATCAGCCCCTGGAGGACTGCGCAAGGGACAGAGAGACATGTGGGTCACTCCCAGGTCGGGGGGGGCTGCTGAGTGGATATGGGCTAGCCATGGTGGAGTGTGGGGTGAGCGTGTGTGGGACACAAGAGCAGAGCCCACCTGGGGCCAGAGAGTGCGGCCGGGAACGGAGAGTGCGGCCGGGGTTGGAGAGTGCAGCAGGGGCAGGAGAGTGCGGCCGGGGCCAGGGCTCACTTTGCTGGGTGCAGCAGTGATTGGGGGCCCCCCAAGGAGGAAGCTCCAACTCATTCTCAAGAGGCCCCGCCCTGGACCATCTGGGAGGGGACCTCTGTGGGCACTTCCCGGGGACAGTGCTGAGCGGCCACTGTCCGCCCCCCACTGGTCAGCAAGAAGGAGCCTCAGGTTTGGGTCTTCCCAGGGCCCCAGTGGCCCAAGGGGACGGGGCCAGGACGGTACCTTTGCTGATCAGCTCCGGCTCCACGCTGCACTGCTCCCCAGACCTTAGGGTGGCGATGACGGCACGGACGGTGGAGCTGACCGCCTCCAGGTCCTGACGGAAGGCCAGGGCCTCGGCCAGGCGCAGGAGCCCCCCTCGCACTGCGGGAGGTCTGTGTGAGTGCCCTGTGGCTGCAGCCCTCACCCCTATCGGTGTACCCCATCCAGGGAGGCCCCACGGTAGAAGGGCTCCCCTGGGTCCACGTGGGTACCCACCCCCCAAGCCACGCCCCGGGCCTCGGGGTGCCAGGCAGCTTGGCCGCTCCGTGTGAGCCCCCATCCAGTGCCCCCCAGCCATCTGCCAGCCTGGCGCAGTCCTCACCGTCGCTGAGCCTGCGCCCGGCCGAGGCCTGGCTGGCAAGCATCCTGAGCTGTGACCGCAGGGGCCCACCCTCCACGCCGGGGCTGTCCAGCCACTGCAGCATCTGCAGGAGCACCTTCAGGAAGAGCGAGGAGAAGCCGGTGTCCTGCGGCACACAGCGCTGCGGGGACAAAGTGGCACGTGGCTACCCTGGCAGACGACACACGGGGACCCGGCACCCGAGGCCCAGAGCAGGGGCCATGAGGCTGCTGAGACCTGCCGCGACCGGCACTTGGGGCCTGGGCCAACCTCATCCCACCTCTTGCCTGAAATGGTGCCTCCTCTGCACGGGCCCAGACGACCTCACAGACACCCTTTCAAAACCCCCCCCAGCTGGTGAGGGTTCCCACGCGGTTCAAAGCAAAAAATATACACAAACACACAAGTAAAACACAGTCCCAGGCACCAGCAGGTGGGGAAAGCAAGGCAGGAGCGCCGAGCCTGGGTGGTGCGAACAGGCGGACGCCGCACCGCCCCCACCTCCCGTCCCGGGGGAATGTTCACTGAGAAAAGGGGACCCTGCCACCGCTCCCTGGGGCACTGTCCTTTCTCACTTAGAAACTGAGACCCAAGACCCACAGAGGAGCAGTCACAGGACACCCGGGCCATCCTGCGGGAGGCAGAGCCCTCAATGCCCTCCTCCCTCCTCCCACCCGAGAGGCCCACGCCCGGGCACCTGGTACTGGCAGAGCTGGCGCAGCAGCGGACAGGCCAGGAAGTGGCTGCGGTGCATGGACATCACCAGGGCGCCGCCGTGTGGGGAGCTGAGCAGGGTGGCGAGCGCCTGTAGGACACGCACCGTGATGCCTGGCACCTCGGGGTTGCCCTGGACGACGCGGGCCAGCTCCTGGCCCAGGGCCTGCTGCAGGGCAAGGGCCACGGGTCGGGGACTGGAACTCTGCCACCGAGGGTCCGGGCTGAGCGGGAAGATCTGGAACAGGGAAGGCCAGTGTCAGGAGGAAGCGGAGGAGGAGGAGGAGGAGCGCAGTGGAGAGGCTAAGCGCCTGGTGCAGCTCCGTGCCAGAACCGCGTCCCATCATGTCCCTGTTCATTTGTAGCCCCCACCTTGTGGCCTGAGGGGCCCAGGGCCCTTGAGACCTGTGATGGGGAGCGGTGAGGGACCCCAACACCCAGGAGCTGCCCCAGAGGACGAAGGTGTCCAGAGCCTGCCCAGGGACCACCAGGCTCTCCATCAGGAGGCAGTGAGGCCTGCTGGATCCCCAGCTCCAACAGCCAGACCTTAGGCGAGACCTGTAACCTCAGCTTCTGTACACATCAAACCGGGTGCCCCGTGCAGAGGGGTGTGCAAGGATGGCAGGGAGGGTGCAGGGCGACCCCTTCCCCAATGTTGGCCTGAGCCTCCATCTGAGAGCATGGGGATGTGACGTGAAAGCAGCGTGCCAGGGTCAGGCGGTCACGCGTGTAAAGGCCGCTGTGTATGCGAGGCGGCAGGGGAGGCTGCACACAGGAAGACGGGCAGCAGGTGGAGCCCCACATGCAGCGGCATGGCTACCTGGAGGAACATGCCAGCCAGGTCGTCCTCAGGGCCCAGCACCCGGAGCTGGGTCCCTGCCCGCATCCGGCCCTGGCCTGCGGGCTGCTCCGGGCTGCTCTTCGGTTTGGGTGCCTCTGTGCTGTCTGCAGAGACAGGAGAACCGTCAGTGGCTGGACACTTTCTGACGTGCTGCCAGCGGTGGGAACTGTGCAAGCCGTGGCGAGTCCTGCCCGGGGACTGTCACCCAGGAGGAAGAGCTCAGACCTGGGCTCTGTGCTCCCCAAGGACCCCAGGTCTCGCTCAGGACCACAGGGATCTCAAGATTCTGAACAGGAACCTGCATGCTGGCCGGAGGCAAACGCCGCCCAAAGACCGGCCAAGAGCCTCTGTGGGGGCCCCTCTCAGGTGGCATCAGCAAGTGTGCACCGCCCCGTGTGGCTGTGCAGGCCCCGTCCCCTCCCCAGGCTGGGTCTGTGCTGGCCCCACCCCTCCCCAGGCTGGGTCTGTGCTGGCCCCACCCCTCCCCAGGCTGGGTCTGTGCTGGCCCCGTCCCCCTCCCCAGGCTGGGTCTGTGCTGGCCCCATCCCCCTCCGCAGGCTGAGTCTCTGTGCTGGCCCCACCCCTCCCCAGGCTGGGTCTCTGTGTTGGCCCCAGCCCCCCACAGGCTGGGTCTGCGTGCGGGCCCATCCCCTCCCCAGTACCTCGGCGGGGTGGCAGGGAGGCTGTGAGCAGGGAGTGGAAAGTCTGGCCTCCGCAGGCGCCTCGCTCATGCTGGACCTCCACCAGGTGGGCCATGTAATCTGCAAACAGTAGTAGGGTCACGCCTGGGCGCGGCCAGGGGCCAGGGAGCAGGTCCTTCCCTCTCCACAGAAACCAGAATTGGGAATGCCCCCACGGTCACCAATGCTTCCCAAGGACTTCAGAAGCTGGGTGGGCTCAGTCAGCACTGAGGCCCCAACAGCTCCCTCCAAGCTCAAAACACGGCCCGAGCGCGTGCCTGGCCCCAGGGTTGGGGCAGGCCCAGGCTCCCTCCTGACTGTGCCAGCCTCACCAACCCACAGCTCTAAGCCTGCCCTCGAGTGCCACCCACACCCACCCGACCTCGGATCACCCACCCGCTCGCACCCAGGCCCCAAAAGCCTGGCCGGGCTGGGGTTTGGTCGGCGTGTGTGAACCCACTCCGCAGGTCCCCAGCATCTTACTCTTGTCCATGATGTTCTGCTCCAGCGTCTGCGGGTCGTGGGCCACTGCCTGGTCCAGGAACTGTAGGAGTTTGCTCATGCTGGACACGGGGATGCCAAACGACTGCACGAACAGCAGCAGCTGCTGCGGCTCCAGGTCCTGCAGGGCTGAGGGTGCACGCGCTCCGTAACGCCACCCGCAAACCTGGGCAATACGCACTCGGGATCCCACCCGAGACCTGGGGCTGCCTGTGCGCAGTGACTCCACCCACCTGAGACCCTGGGCCATGTGGGCTCGGTGACCCCACCCAAGACCTGGGGCAGTGCACACTCGGCAGCCCCACCCGAGACCTGGGGCCGCACAAAGGGGCAGCAGCCCGGGACTGCCTTGCGCCCTGGATGGCAGCTATGTGGGCCCCGTCTCCGGGGGTGGGTGGGCGCTCCAGAGGGCCTATGGTGGCACGGCACGGTACACTTCCCAAGCTGCACGCAGGCCGCTGTGACTATCTCCTCTCAGCGCTCAGGGCAGCGCTCTTGCCCTGAAGCCATCGGTGGCTCCCAGGGGCACACAACAGCCTAGACCCCTCGGCAGTCATGGGTTTCCAGAGCCAGCCCCACTCACTCACCAAGCTGCCCCCCATGTCTCCTCACTGTGAGCAGGCACCAGCCCTACTGACTTACGTGGGCCCAGGCCCCTTGGCTCAGCCCTTGCTGGGGTCCCCGGCTGCAGCTCCAACCTCCAAATCCTTCAGGGACTCACCCAGAGGCCCTACCACTTCCCCTCCTCCTCTCCAACCCCAGACCACTTTGTCTTCTTTCCCTCCAGGACCTGTCTCTCACTCTAGACCCTTAAGCCTGACAGTAAGACCCTCTCGGACGGGGCCAGCACAGGCTACTCTAGGTCTCCTAGGGTCCAGCACAGCCTGTTGTGGCCAGGACATAGGATATGCAGGATCCTCCGAGGCTGCCCGGCCAGTCTTCTCCTCTGCCACAGCCAGAGGCCGCCCAGGCCCACGAGGAGCAGGCGAGGGGCCCGGGACCCCCGCGCTGGCAGCCCCCGCCCGAGCCCAGCCTGGGCCGTACCGGCGTCCACCAGGCGGAGCACCTCAGAACGGATCATGCGCAGCTTCAGCCAGTCAGGAAGCAGCAGCGCCTCCTCCGACGTGTCCACCAGGAAGGCGGTGGGCAGTGGCTTCTCCTCCGGAAACCAGATGTCCAGCAGTGCCTGGAACTCGCTGTCGTCGGCTTCAGGAGGGACAACAGGTGAGCAGCCTTCAGACCCACCGGGAGCCCAGCCCCAAGCACAGCTGCTGCCAAGGCTAGAGGCACCTCCTCTCCCAAGGGGGAAACTGAGGCTTGGGAGGAGCACAGGGCTCCCGTGCTAGGTGAGCACTTGCTATGTGCGGATGCTTTGCGTAGGTGCACGCATTTGATCCTCACAGACGCTGCAGGAAGGCAAGCAGCATCACTGCCATTTTGTCTTGGCCAAGGGGACGTGTGCGTGTCCCTGTCCAGCCCTTGCCCTTGGGGCTTTGCTTGGCTGAACCAGGTCCCATTCAGCTCTCTGGCTCCACAAAGCCAATGGGAAACCCCACAGGCCCAGGCCCACATGGGGCCAGCTTCCCCTGCTGCCCTTCCCAAGGGCGACGCCTGTGACTGTATCTGCCTCCCAACAGGGGTCACCACCCTGGCACAGCCCACCCATGTCCACCCGAACCCCAGCAAGAGGGTTCTGCCCCCTTCCCTCACTGACAGACACAATGGGGTGAATGTGCGAGCAGCTCCTGGGGTCAGCCAGGAGTAAAGGGGAAGGCTGTGGCCGCAGAGGGGGTGGCTGGGTAGGCGCCAGGTTCCAAACATTGCGCTGGCCGGAGCGTCCTCAGGGTCACACGCCTGGGCCCCGGGGAGAGGACCCGCTTGCCTGGCAGCCTCATGTCGCACCTCCACACAGTGAAATCCCGAGTTTGCCGCCTCCCAGGCACCGCAGGCCTGCACAGTTAGGCTGGGGCAGCGAGGGCTCTGACCCCAGGCTGTACCAGGCCCTCCAGCTCAGGACTCTACAGGCTGGGAGGTCCCACCGCGCGGGGATCTCCCACGCGTCCACCAAGTGCTCAGAGACACGCGGGGCGGACTGCAGCCTCCTCTTCAGGAGAGAAGCCAGGACATAGGGTGCAAGGGCCAGGGGGCTTCCCGCCCAGAAGCAAGGCAAGGACGCGGAAGCCGCTGGGTGTGGTCAGGGCCGTGGCCCGCCTGGCACGAAGCTACCCCTCCGGCGCCTGTGGCGGCTCACCTCGCGGCGGGCCCAGCGTCAGCAGGATCACCATGGCATGGACCACGAGGATGTGCATGGTGGCTGTCTCCCCACTGCTCCAGCGTAAGAAGACCTGGTCCTGAGACTCCGACTGCACGAAAGGAGGTGGGGTCAGGGCCGTAAGGTTCGGGGACCCTGGGCCAGCGCCGAGGGCACCAAGCCGGCACCAAGCGCGCCGCGCGGCCTCACCCAGCTGTAGACCTCCTCGCCCTCCTTGCTCTGCCGCATGCGCCTCACGTAGCGTGAGAAGATGGACAGCAGAGCACTCAGCACGGCGTCCGACGCGGCACTCGGGGAGAGCTTCGAGAAGAGGTGGGACATGATGGTGGAGCGCTCCACGACCAGCCGGGCCACGTCCTGGCATGTGGACAGGGGGGCGTCAGAGGCTCCGAGGCAGCTCTGCTCTCCGGCCAGCTGGGGCGGCCTCGTCGCAGGCACACCCTCACTGGGATCTTTAGCAGGGCCCGCGGCACCGCAGACCCTCACTCAGCCGCAGGCCGCCAGGGGAGACAACCAGAGCTGGGTCGGACTCTCCAGGGGGGAGGGAGGACACGACTCTCACGGCCAGGGACAATGACCAGGCCCTGAAAGCGGATGCTCCTGCCCTCTGCCCGGCAGCCACCATCTGTTCACCTATCGCTCATTCCCTAAGGACTCGGGCCACGAACTTTCACTAGGTCACAGTGCAGGTTGTGGACAAGAGGACAGCAGTGCAGAGTCAGAAGAAGCCCAGTGGAGAAGGATAGCACCCAGGAGAGAAGTTGGGAGTCAGCGCCACACGTGTGAGCTAGAGATGCTGAGAACAGCAGGCAGGTGCCCAGTGACCTGGGCCCACAGCCCAAACCCTCCTGGCATCGGGGAGAAGGCTAATGGTTCAGATTCCACCCTGCTGTGAACAAGGCACCCTCACCCTCGTGGCTTCGCATCCTCAGGGTCTGGGGAGAAAGGCTCCAGGGAGTGAGTGGTGACTAAGGGACACAGGTGGCCACGGGGTCATAGAGGCCCCAGCACAGCAGCCGTGACGGCCCTCCCACCCTCAATTCCTCCCTGCAGCCCAAGAAGCCGCCAGCCCAGGGCACTGCACCACTGCCCCATACCCTCCCCAAGGTGGGGTCTTTGTGCTGACCCCGTCCCCTCCCCAGGGCGACACAGCTGGCTGGCCCCGTCCCCTCCCCAGGGCCACACTGCTGGCTGGCCCTGCTGCCTCCCCAGGGCCACACTGCTGGCTGGCCCCGCTGCCTCACCAGGGCCAGGTCGCTGTGCTGGGCCTGCTCCTCCACAGGCGTGTGCTGGGACAGGTAGATCAGGTAGGCGCTGATGGTCTGGGGGTCAGTCTCCATGTGGATTGCCTGGAGGGGAGGGTGGTCTGAGTGGCACCAGGGCAGGGGTGTGGCCCCTCTCATCCCTCCCTGCCGCGGCCCCGGTCAGCGCCCTCACCTGCTGCAGGGCCAGGGCTGTGGTGCTCCTGACGCTGTCGAACAGAGGCAGGCGGGGCAGGTCCCGCAGCAGCCACTGATAGCCCTGCAGCACATCTGTGTCCCCTGCGTCCTCCTCCATGGGGGGCTCCTTCTCCTCCCCGTCCCGCAGGCTGCCCTCCGAAAGCACCAGCGACAAACCCTGTGGTGGATACCGGTGAGCTGGGCCAGCTTTCAGCAGTGCGGGCAGGGTCTCACCCTGGCCCCAGGAGCACACGCATGGTGCTCTCAGAGCCCCGAGGAGAATGTGGCGCTTGCTTCCCAGGGCAGATGCCGCAGGTTAAAGGGAAAAACGAGACTGAGCTCTTTCTGTTAAATGCTTCTGTTCAAGTTCCTGAAGCCACTCTGGACCCTCCCATCACCAGCAGGAAAGGAACACCGGGCAGGCAGCAGGGTCCACCTTCACGTTTCACTAGCGCATCCCTCCTACGTGGGGAATGAACTTAAAATACAGTCGGGGTAAACTGAACACTCATTTTATTTTTACTTTTCCTTTTTAAGACAGGGTCTCATTCTGTTGCCCAGGCTGGAGTGCCAGTGTGATCACAGCTCACTGCAGCCTCAAGTGATTCTCCCATCTCAGCCTCCCAAGCGGCTGGGACCAGGCTGCACGCCGCCACACCCAGCTCATGTTTCTCATCTTTTATTTTTTGTAGAGATGGGTCTCACTATGTTGCCCAGGCTGGTCTCAAACTCCTGGGCTCAAGTGATCCTCCTGCCTCAGCTTCCCGAGCAGCCAGGAACACAGGCACACACTACCACACCCGGCCAATGTTTTCAGTTTTTGTAGAGATGGGATCTCCTTGTGTTGCCCAGGCTGGTCTCAAACTCCTGGACTCAAGTGATGCTCCCACCTTGGCCTCCCAAAGTGCTGGGATGACAAGAGCAAGCCACCGCGCCAGGCCTACTCATTTTACTTCTTTATTTTTCATTTATTTATTTATTTTTTTTGAGATGGAGTTTCACTCTTGTTGCCCAGGCTGGAGTACAATGGCACAATCTTGGCTCACCTCAACCTCCTCCTCCCAGGAACAAGCGAGTCTCCTGCCTCAGCCTCCAGAGTACCTGGGATTACAGGCCCCTGCCACCACACCCAGCGAATTTTTTGTATTTTTAGTAGAGATGGGGTTTCACCATGTTGGCCAGGCTGGTCTCCAACTCCTGACCTCAGGTAATCCACCTGCCTTGGCCTCCCAAAGTGCTGGGATTACAGGCGTGAGCCACTGTGCCGGGTCCCCAGCCTACTCATTTTAAACACAAAGAGCGTGCGCAGGAAGACCCGCCCACCACCTCACCTTCATGGCCAGCACGCGGGAGGCCACCTGGGAGGAGCCGAGGCGCCGCAGGAAGTAGTCCAGCACCTCACACGTGGTCTGCTCATCTGCCTTCGGGCCCAGGAGCAGGTCCTGCAGGCGGCCTAGCAGCTGCCGCTGCTTCTGCTGCCTCTGCGGGGAAGAGGGGGCTCTCAGGGGTGCAGGTGACGGGCCAGGCGGGTAGGACGTGGGCTGCACGGTGGGTGGACTCAGGGACGGGCGGCCCTGACCTGCCGCTTCTTCGCCTTCTGCTCCTTGCTCTCGCCCTCGTCGTCCTCCTCCCCGGAGGCAGCATCGTCCACAGCATCGTGCAGCAGGAACTCGCACAGACACTGCACGGGCAGCACGTCCAGGGAGCCCTCGCTGGACTGCACCAGGTCCGCCAGCCAGGGCATGGACTGCGAGGAGGCCTGGGCAGGCGACAGCGGCCCCGCTCAGCGCCTTCCGGGCCCAACACCTGCCGCCAGCCCCCTGGGTGACCGCGGAGCCGGAAAGGGCGACATGCAGCAGCCAGCTCACGGGCCCCGCATCCAGGTGTGTTGTGCCCGCTTCTGGCCACCAAAGCCTCCGGAAGGTTCCGGGCCTCCCGAGACCACCATCTCTACCTCCTGGAGCCTCGGCACTCACCTGCCGCTGGATGATGTGGAGGAGGAAGTCGGGGTTTCGGCTGCGGCACAAGAGGTGCCCAAGGCGGAGGGACTGGTTGAGGCTTTTCACTTGATCCAGGATGTGAGGGGGAGGCCTCCGAGGGGGCCCTCTGAGGGTCACAGGGGACATGGTGCATCAGCACGCCCTGAGCGGATCACCCCCAGAACCCCTCCTCCTCCCATCCCTGCTTCAAGGGGCAGCTGACAGCCCGAGAAGGGCAACCCGTCCTGACCTGGGATGTCCCCAAGGCCTGGCCCCACAGCAGTAAGCCAGGGATGTGGGGACGGGGCTCAACGGGCCTTTCAGGGTCTGCCGCAGTAGTCGGCTCCGCCTGCTCCTTCAGCCTCTGTCCCACCCACACCAACCACCCACAGGTCCTGACGGCAGGCGCGGAGCAGGGCTGTGCGGGCTGCGTACTGGGGGTCCAGGCTAGTGAGCTGCGACAGGAGGAGGCTGCTGCTCTCAGTGATGGTCTGCTTGGTGGACGCGGCCGCCAGGTGCCCCTCGAAGGCCAGAATCTCCTGCTTCTCCCGCTGGGCGGTCTGCAGCTCACGGTTCATCATCTCCGTCCGGGTCTCCTCATCCGTCAGGGTGCACGGCGGGTAGGAGTAGTTGCTAGGGCCAGACGGGGGAGCATGTCACCCTGCCCCTCATGAAGTGGGCTCACTCCCAGTGGACCACGCTCAGGGTCAAGGAGGGTAAAACCCCTATGGCTGCTGCTGCCTGCTGCACAGCAGTCAGGAGCACAGGGAGCCCAGGAGCATCCACAGGGCTGTCAGAGCTGAGACCACGGCGAGAAGCCACGGTGCTGCCCAGAGGCGCGGTCCAGCCACTGCCTCGTCCTCCACAGGCAGCACGCCTGCCCTCACCAGAGCCAACGCCGGCAGCATCAGAACCTGGCCTCCTCCCGGGCCACCTCCCTTCCACGCCACCTATGCTGGGAGCACAGCCTAGTTTGACAGCCACGCAGGCTCCGCCCGCCCCATCCAGCGACAGACCTGCAGGGCAGGGACTCTCTGCCTACAGAGGCACACGTGGCTTCGGTGTGTTCCAAAACCCAACTCCCCGTGGCTGCTCTAATCTGAGCTCTGTCCCCAAGGCCCCAAAGTCAGTCTGCTCCTTCACAGGTGGGGGGAAGCAGCTGTGTCTCCCACCTCAGGACACACACGCGCCCACTCCCCACAACACACAGGCAGACACACACCCAGTCCCCACAAAACCACGGGCAGACACATGCCCAGTCCTCACAGTGCAACAGCCCCACACGTACCCGATCCCAACGCCACAGACACACACACCTGGTCCCCACAATAGCAGGGCCACACACACTCCCCGTCCCTATGATGCCACAGCCTCAGGCGCCCCTTCACCTTGGCCACTGCCCTTGGTGTGGTGCCCTCACTGGTGAGATAGGATGCTGGCCCCAGAGCTCATCGGCCCTCGCCCTATGTGGGCACCAATGCTGCCAGGCACAGCTGGTGGTCAGCCCTGGGCGTCTCCTAGGCAGGCTGCGCCGACTCTCATTCCACCCGCACTGAACTGTCCTTGAGGCTCACCCACGGCTGAGCCCACACAGGGTCACACCTGGCCCACTGGGCCTGGCTCCATCCTGTCTAACCCATCTCTGGCCGGATTCTCTTGCCATGCCCTCCAGCGTCGCACCACCCCCAGCCTGCCCGGTCCCCACTCCTGTCGGCAGCATAAGCGCTGCCCAGGAGGAGCTGGGGGGGGGCCTGCGGACCTCCCCGCTGGCCTCCGTGATGCCACCTCAATCCACACCCCCTCTCCCCGCAAGGGAAAGAGAAAAGAACAAAGTGCACCGGCTTAGATCCAGAAGCTCAGGTCCATGAGTCAACAGAAGATGCAGATGCAGCACAGCCCAGGAGACAGCAGGGAACACAGCCCCAGTGGAACGAGACCAGGCCCTGCTCCCCGCCCTGGGCCCGCCGAGGGGACACGCAGACTCACTTGGTCATCACCATCTCCATGAGCATCTTCAGGGTCGGGTACTCCTCCCACGCGGCCAGGCCTAGGGAACCGGAGGGTGCGGAGCTAGCCAGGCTCCCCTGAGCACCAGGCGTGTGACCGCACCCTCTCCCAGCTCCTCCTCTCATCCCCAGCTGGGCTCATCCAAAGTCCCAACAGACAAACTGCCCCAAAGGAATAAGGACCAGCAGGGCCACGTGCGCGCGTGGGGCGGCCAGCAGAGGCTCACCGATGTTCTCCGGGTTGAATGCAGCGACGACCAGCAGGAGGGGCCAGGCCTTCCAGTAGAGGGTAGAGATGGCAAGGTTCGGAGGCTGGTACCTGGAAGGCAGGGGCGCCCTGACTCAGGCCCAGCACACCAAGCTCAGTGCCAAGGATCGGCCGGGCCAGGTGGCAAAGCTGGGGCAGGGACGGTACTGGCTCCGAGCTCCTCCCGGGACTGCCCTCCAGTGACACCTGTCCAAGCATGTGCATGAGCCTGACTCTGGGCTCCCTGTCCAGGCCCGACTCCAGCTCTGTCCTTAGCTTTCTAAGTCTCTTGTTTCTCATCTACAAAACGGGAGCGGTGGTGGATACATAATAAATGTTCATTAAGTGTCAATAATTTTTGTCCTCTACATGAGATAAAAGACACTACCCCAGGAACCATTGAGATGAAATTGTAACGATACAATTAAATCAAAGCACGGGCCCCTCAGGTGAGGAAACGGATCCTAGCTACGAGACAGATGTGAATCGAGACACTGCCTGGAGCCACATGCAGAGGCTGCCGAGTGGGAAAGACCACACCAGAAAGCAGAGTGGGCAGCAGCTGCCAAAGCAGAGAGAGGGAGGAGAACCTCGACCGCAGCATCAGAGAGCACGTGAGGCTCAGGTGCAGCGCGGGATTCCGAAGTGGGTCCGACCAAAACTCCAAACTCTACTGAAAGGGTGTCAGCTCTGCATAAAGGGACACCCCTGAAAGGGTGTCGGCTCCAGATACACGGGAACCCCTGAAAGGGTGTCGGCTCCGGATACACGGGAATCACAGGGCATGGCCTCGCTGACATGGTGGCACTCCCCAGACTGACCCACGGATTCCACACTGTCTCCCTCGAAATCCCAGTCATCTGTTTTGCAGAAATTGACAAGCTCACCCTGAAATTCACATGGAAATGAACGGACCTAGAACAGCCAAAACAATCCTGGGAAAGAACAAAGTTGGAAAACGCACTTCCCAATTGTAAAACTCAGCCCTTATAGAGGATGGACACATAGACAGAGAACAGACGTGCAGACGGACAGAATGGAGCTGACTCGAGAGGTCAACCCTCTCACCTACATGCAACAAGAGTCCAGAGGTCAACCCTCATACTTAGGCACAACAGACCACCGACAGGGCACCAAGACAGCCCAAGGCGCAGGAACAGCCCTCTCAACAGTGCTGCGACAACCAGAACCAACCAACAGAATGAAGCGGGGCCCCACCAAACACCACACCACATGGATGACAGACTCCGGAGACTGAGCGCCAAACTATAACATTCCTGGGAGAAAACGGGAGGAAGGCTTCGGGAGCGTGGGGCAGCCCCAGCGTCCTAGGTACAACGTCAAAGCACACACACCAGCAGCAGCATGAAGATGATCGGGCCTCCCCAAAGGTGAGCTCTGTGCTGCCCGTGTGGGTCCACAGGACGGAAGTGAAGTCCAGGAACAACCCACATGGGTGCGACTTCCGACACGGAGCCAAGAGAACCTCATCAGGGAAAGACAGGCTTTCAACAGTGGTGCCGGGACAGCTGGATGGCCACACACAGAGGAATGAAGCCGGACCCCTGCCTCACACCATAACAACTGTGTCACAGCGGCTCAAAGACCTGAATGTAACAGCTGGGACTATAAAACCCTTGACAGAAAATACAGAATTAAATCTCCATGACCCTGGACTAGGCGATAGTTTCTTAGACATGACACAAAAGCACAGAAACCAAAGAAAAATAGATAAAATTGGATTTGCTCAAAATTGAAAACTTCTGGCCAGGCACAGTGTGGCTCATCACACCTGTAACCCCAACACTTTAGGTGGTCAAGGCAGGAGGACTGCTTGAGCCCAGGGGTTTGAAAACAGCCCGGGCAATAAAGTGAGGCCCCATCTCTGCAAACGCTAAAATTAGCTGGGCATGGTGGCACGTGCCTATAGTCCTAGCTACACAGGAGGCCAAGGCGGGAGGACCGCTTGAGCCAGGGAGGTTAAGGCTGCAGTGAACCGTTGATTGTGCCACTGCACTCCAGCCTGGGTGACAGACAGAGCAAGACTCTGTTCCCCACAAAAAACAGAAAATGCAAACCGAAACCAACGTGAGATACCGTCTCACCCGGGCAGGATGGCTGTGCTGAGAAACATGGGCCATGAGTGCGGGTGAGGATGGAGACCGGGAACCCTCAGGCAGCGCTGGCGGGGACGCGAGCGGGAACTCAAGGTGGGGCAGCCGCTGGGGAGGGTCTGACAGAGCCTCAGTTAAACACATGGCCCAGCAACCCCACTCCTAGCCACCTGCTCAAGAGAACTGAAGACACGTCCACACAGACTTGTCCACACACGCTCACAGCAGCACTGTCCGTCAGCAAGGGAGTGGAAGCAGCAGACATGGTCTGTCCACACAGTGGGGTGCCCTCAGCCACGAGGAGGGCTTTGACACTGCCTCATGCTACAGCACAGGCGACCCCGGAAACAGCATGCCCGGGGAAGGAAGCTGGTCACAAGATCATGCACTGTAGGATGCCATTTACAGAAAACACCCAAAAGGGCCACTCTACAGAGGTGATGGCAGGTGAGCAGCTGCTGTGGGCTGAGCTGGGAGGAATGAGGAGTGACAGCTGGTGGGAATGGGGTTCTCTTGGGGGAACCAAAGAAGATTCTACAATTAAATTATAATGAAGGTTGTACAACCTGTGAACATCCTGAAAACATGGAATTGCACACTTTAGATGACACGTCCATGAATTGTCTCTCGATAAAGCCGTGAAATATAGAGCATAAACTCCTTGTTGTGTAAGAAATAACGCACACACGTTAAACATAGGAGAAAAAAGCATGACTGAGCTGGAGACACAGGGCAAGACGACGGGGAAACAGCCCACTCGAACCCGGGTAACGGCTGGACTCGGGCTGAGCAGGTCAAGGCCCGTAGTGGCCTCACTGGTCTCTGGGAACAGGCCACGAGCAGACCCGTGGGGAGCGGGGCGCGGGCTTACCCGGGCGGGAGTGGGGAGCGGGGCGCACGCTTACCCCGGCGGGAGTGAGGAGCTGGGAGCCGGCTTACCCCGGCGGGAGTGGGGAGCGGGGCGCGGGCTTACCCCGGCGGGAGTGGGGAGCGGGGCGCGGGCTTACCCTGGTGGGAGTGAGGAGCTGGGAGCCGGTTTACCCCGGCGGGAGTGGGGAGCGGGGCACGGGCTTACCCCGGTGGGAGTGGGGAGCAGGGTATGGGCTTACCCCGGCGGGAATGGGGAGCGGGGCGTGGGCTTACCCCGGCGGGAGCTGGATGTTTTCGGGGTGATGGTAGGTGCACAGGTTCAGAACGGCGTCGATCAGCTGCGTCCTCCCCACCTTCAGCACCTCCACATCTAAGACAAAGAGCCACACATGGGTTCTGGGGCTGCTCACAGACGATCAGGCACAGGCAGCAAGGGGACCGACCCTGCTGGGGCCGAGTCGGGGTGGGGTGGGGGATGCCGCAGGGTGGGGCGCAGGCCTGAGCAGGAGAGCTGGGGGAAGCTTGGCTTCTCACTGGGAAACGGGGCGCTTTGCTCTCGGGGACACCTGGGCTGGGTCTAGAGAGCAGGCAGGGCTGCCAAGAGAGGGTAGCGAGGTGAGGACGGGGGCATGGCCAGCAGGGTGGGGACCCGCAAGCCCTCGGGGCAGAGCCATGGACGAGGCGTGAGCTGGATTTACAATCATTCTACCTGTCTCCTAAAGGAGGTGACAGACAGGAAATCCGACCGTGGCCAAATCACACTGAGAATGTGCCAATTCCAAAAAATGTGCAAATTCCAAAAAACGGGGCAGTGACTGCATCACTGCCAAACACACGTACGCTTCTGAATTCCCAACGGGCAGATGTGGAGAAGGCAGGTCCCCGAGCCTCCCGGGGACCCAGGACCCAGCTGAAGCGCAGCTTTGTGGAGCGCCCCAGAGGTGCGTGCCAGAGCCGGGGTTTCTGCAGGGACGAGGGGAGCAGAGCCCAGCACAGGCACCATCCCCTACAGAAGCCATACCATCCGCCTGCACAGCAGCCGCACGCTTCACCAGGTGGTCGGCGAGCTCCATGGCGTCCGCGGGCCCCAGCGGGAGCTCCCGGGACAGCCCGATGACCAGGATGCGCATCAGCGTGTCCTCCAGGATGGGCACCTCCGAGCACAAGCGCAGGAAGAAGCTACGGCGGCGGGGGAGGCGTGACTTGGTGTGGGCTGCCCACACCTGCCAGACCTGAGGGGCCGAGGACAGGCCAGCCTCTCCCTCACAGCCCATAGGCTGGCGGCAGAGGGCTGCTGCTGCCTCCCACGAGCCTGTCCCCTCCAACCTGAGCCTCCCTTTGCAGGACAGGAGCCCTGGCTCTAAGTCTCGCCTGGGCAGGGGGAGAAGGGGAGGCTACCCTCACCCCAAGGCCTTTGGGGCTACACACACAGTCACTGGTTCCTACAATCACCACAGGGAGGCTCTGCCACCCCACAGAGGCCTCGAGATGGTTCTTGCCCTCAAGGAGCTGAGAGCCAGGTGGCAGAGATAACCCCTACACCTCCAAAGCCTAACAGGGAAGGCTGCAGTGAAGGTGAGCAGAGTGCCCAGGGCACAAGGTGGGGGTAGGGTGAACCAACAGGAGCCCCAGACGGGGGTGGAGGGGAGTGTGGGCCAAGAACCCATGGGGTCACCCACGGGACTTGAAGGGGGACAGAGCTATGAGGCCAGCCGGCTGGGGAAGGACAGTGTGCGGCTGTCGGGACAGAAGCAGGGGCAGACAGCGCGTCTGGGAGTGCGTGGAGGGCAGCGTGCCCGTGGATGCCCTGGAAGCAACTGGAAGGCGGGAGTTTGGGGGAGGCCGCGGCTGGGGCTTGGAGTCATGTGGACACAGGCGGCAGCTGAATCCCTACAGTGGCGCTGGGACGCCAGCATGGGAGTAGGAGAAGGGTGGCACCCAGGATTGTGGAGGAGGAACAGGATGGTCATGTGACCATGAGGACAGCGGCCCAACTCCCACTGGCCCTTCCTGCCACAGCCGGCCCGGCACCCCCCAGGCCTGCCCGACCTGGGGCACAGGAGCCCCAGGCAGCAGCGCACTCACTTGCGGTCACTCTCGGGTGGCCAGTTGTCCCACTTGTAGTAGGTCTCCGGCTGCTCTGTGAACAGCACCTTGTGCAGGCTGGGCGGGCAGAGGAGAGCCCTCAGTCACGACGTGGGTGCTCAGAGACCAGCCCCGTTAGCTCCAGGGAAGGGACCCCGCTCCCACAGGCCCCAGCGCTCAGAGGCCGGGCTGCCTGGTGCCCAAGCTTAGCACCTCCTCACGGCACCACCAAAGAACCCAGGGACCACTCACGGGGCTGCCGGGCTGGACAGTGGCCGAGCGACCTTTACAAAATTGCTGCAGAGAAACACAGCCCCAGCCTGACAGCCCCGCCCCAACCAAGACAGAGGCCCCACGGGACGCTCTGATGCACAGGGTGAACTGCCTGGAGCCTAACGGCTGCTGCTGTCCGCAGAGAGGGGACAGACTCCTGTGCGGGGGCCTGGCTTGTCCCGGCTCAGTGGAGTGTGGGGCAGGGGCTGTGCGGGGGCCTGGTGTGTCCCGGCTCAGTGGGGTGTGGGGCAAGGGCTGTGCCGGGGCCTGGCTTGTCCCGGCTCAGTGGGGTGTGGGGCAGGGGCTGTGCAGGGCCCGGGCCGCACCAGTGCACGTAGTCCTTGGGGGCGAGCTTGCTGATGGAGGGGACCACAGTGTGGAGCCACCACACGGCATCCCGCTGGATGGCGGCAATCTGGTTCTGGAATGAGCGGAGCACTTCCAGGTCTGAAACAGACACGCAGCTTACTGGCCCATCCGAGCCGTGGGCTGTGAGAAGCTAAGGCACCCCTGGGGGTCCAGCTCAAGGCTGGCACTTGGGAGGGGACAACTTGGGGCAACCACAGCTAGAATCATTCCCAGCTAGAATAACACCCCAGGAGGCATGGAGAGAGCCTGACGCGTGCGTGGGTGACTGGAATCCTCCTGTTGTGAGTGACTCGCTCCGGTCAATGGCTTAGAGGGCTTCTGCGGCCCAGCCTTCTTGTGAACCCACGATCAAACACCCGGACTGCCCCAAACACCACCTCCTCTCCCCACTCCGGCACACGGCTGGGGCCACCATGCCTGCAATGCCCCCATGCTGGGCCAGAACTGGAACACGCAAAGGATGCTCAGGGAACAGGGTCTGAGCCTGCAGCTAGGGTGAGGTCCGGATGGACAGGAACAGGGACGACAGCTTCCAGGCTCCGTGTCCCCGAGTGGCCGTGCTGTGTGACCGCTCCTGCCGGGCGCTCAGGGGACAGTGCAGCCTCGGAGAGCCGCCAGCCACCAGCCTGGACCTGAGACCCCCACCAAGCAGGGTCAGGCCACCCCCGCGTCCTTACTCCTCTTTTCTCCTTTGTCCCAGGCGATGCCGGCCTCCTTCACCTGCGCTGTGATGCCCAGCATCATGGACACGGCCAGGACGTCGGTGATGTGCACCACGAAGCGCTCCTGCAGGTACAGCACAGGGTCTGATAGCATCCAGAAGGGACACCGGGAGCCCCACTCCACACCCACACGGGCGCAGCACAGGGTCTGATAGCATCCAGAAGGGACACCGGGAGCCCCACTCCACACCCACACGGGCGCAGCACAGGGTCTGATAGCATCCAGAAGGGGCACCGGGAGCCCCACTCCACAACACGTGGGCACACACAGGGTCTGCATCCAGAAGGGACACTGGGAGCCCCACTCCACAACACGTGGGCACAGCACGCACAGACTTGCACACATGCACACATACACACACACAAGCAGGGATCCAGAGAGCCCAGGACCAGTTGGGAGAGGGGCCTGAAAGAAGGGGCACCAGGGCCAGTGGCCCACAAGGTCCTAGTCTGGCCACAGCAGGGAGGTTCAGTCAACAGAGATCCACAAAGTCCCATCCGCAAAACAGGCCACCCCGGCAGGCTGGCTGCGAGTTGGCTGCAGGGACCTGGCATCTCTGTGATCCACCCTCACTGTGCCTTCCAGCGCCAGCTCCCTCCACACCCCTCGCAGTCTCCGACCCAGCCAGGCAGCCCGAGGCCCCACCCTGCCTCCCTGCTCACACGCTCCCCTTGCTCCCGGCAGCAATCCATCCCATCCATCCCAGGGGTTGCCAGTTGCCGTGCGCTTGGTCAGCTCCTCGTGGGTCCTCACACAGGACAGAGCCCATGCTACCCTCTGGGACGCGTCACCGCAGATAGCCTCACTCATCCCTGTCCCCACGCTCAGCCAGAGCACCCGCGGGACGGAACGTGCATGGGACCCAGGACGAGGGGGACGGCGGCGCGTGGGACCCGCAGTGAGGGAAAGATGCCCCAGGGCGGGGGCTGGCACCTTGAACTCCATCTCCAGGTACTGCGGCTCTTTGCGCTCCTGCATGAGCCCCAGACAGAAGGCCTGGAAGTTGATCTCGTGCTTGGTCTGCTTGATGATCTCCCGCAGCAGGGCCCGTGAGGCCCGCAGGTAGTCGTCCTTGTTGGTCAGCAGGTCCTGGAACACCATGGCCAGGAACTGGGGCAGAGACAGGCCACGTGGGAGGCTGCCCGACGGTGCTGTCCCCGTCACAGGCCCCTTCCAGGAGCACCAATGATATGGTGCCCGAGGGCGCTGCAGCGGGTCTCAGACAGTGCGGGGCGCGGGGTGGCAGGCTCCTTGCTCTACTGGCTGCCAGCCCTTGGCGAGCAGGGACCACATCTGATTCCCCTCTCTGAGAACCGGCACGTGGGGAGTCAGTCCTCGTGAAATGAGGAGAAGGATTAATTAATGGACGCTGGGGGTGTGGGACACCAGGCGGCAAAGCCGTAGAAGCGCATGCGCCATCTCAGCCCACCCGCGCGCCACAGGCTGAACGGAAACCAAAGGCCACCACCTAAGGTCTGAAAGGATCTGAAAAGATGCGCTCCTGTCTCAAAATGCCAGGCCGCGAAGACGACCAAGCGCGGAGCTGCGAGCGCCCGTGCCTCCCTCGTGTTTCACACGCCGCAGAGCCCACTGGGAGGCGTGACGTGCTGGTGGCGACGGGAGCATCTCCCCAGCCCGCTTCAAAGGAGACACGGAAATCCAAGGGTCCTACAGCCAGGGCTACAGGGATCCCTGCTTAACCAAGGGACCCACTGCACAGGAGGCGGGTCTGGGCCAGGCACAGGGGCTCGTGCCCGTCATCCCAGCACTTTGGGAGGCTGAGGCAGGAGAATCGCTTGAGCCCAGGAGATTGAGGCCAGCCTGGGCCACATAATAAGACCCGGTCTCTACAAAAAATTTTAAAAACAATCTTATTATCCAAAAGCAGGAATGAGCTTGAAAAATAAAAACAGAAGGCAGCAGGTCTGGGTCTTAGCTCAGAAACCTGGGTGGCTTTTAAGACTCAATGTGGCTCCCTCCTAAACGGACAGAGTGTCAGCTCCTGAGAAACACTCTGGGTGCTGTGGCTGCACCCGTCCTAGAAATGGCTCAACCTCACGCCCAAGTGGGTTTCAAAAACTCCTTCCCGAGACCCAGGGGCATTCCCCGACAACGCACTGCCAACCCAGCGGCTTCCCCAGACGCCACGTGCCCTCCAGCTCGGAGCCCCACGTTCCGGCGTGGAGGGCAAGGCCAGGGACCCTGGGCCTACCTTGGGCGCCAGCTCCGAGCTGTGCTGCAGCGCGGTATAGAGGACTTGCATGTTGTTGGGGTTCCGGGCACTGGAGAGCTCATTGAAGATCACCAGCTTGATAGTGGTGCCCAGGTTGTCCTTGTGTGCGCTCAGCAGCTCCCTGGGTGTGGGAGCCAGGGGAGGGGTGGGTACAGGCCCTGTCCCCGCTCCGCCTGTGCCCCCGCTCCGCCTGCCCGCACCCCCGCTCCGCCCCCCCCCCCCCGCCCCCGCTCCACCCCGCTCCACCCGCACCCCCACTCTGTCCCCGCTCTGCCTGCGCCCCCCCTCCGCCCGCACCCCGGCTCCGCCCCCGCTCGCCGCGCACCTGATGCACAGCATGAAGTGGTTGAGGAGGACCTTGGGCTTGAGGCGGATCTTGATCAGGTGCGAGATGACGTCCATGTCTTCGGAACCGTGCGTGTTGCAGTTCATGCAGACGGACATCAGCAGGTCCTGGGCCGGCCGGGTCAGCTGCAGGGCCAAGGAGGGAGCAGTGGGCTCATGGCCACCCCGGCAGGAAGGCCATGCTGTGGGGCCACACAGAGCCTGCCCCCAACCCTACCCCACCCGGGCGCCCCTGCCCTGCCCACACCCCCTCCCCCGGGCACCCCGCACCTTGGGGTTCTGCAGCCACATCTCCAGCTTCTGCACCGCCAGCAGCCGCACCTCCTTGTAGCCGCAGGTGGAGGTGAGGAGCCGCAGGAGGTTCCTGGAGACGTTGTCAATGGGCTGGCGCCGGTTCAGCTGGTCCCGCAGCATGTCCAGGACATACTCCTCCACACTCTCTGCGAGCTCTTCGTACCTAGGCCAAAGGAGGGAGCGAAGAGGGAGGAAGGTGGCCCCGAGGCGCCTGCCCCCACCTTCCCCAACTGGGACCAGGCAGGCACGCAGCTACCTGGGCATGAGCTGGCCCTCCTGCTCAGGGCTCAGCTTCTCCTCCGCGATCAGCAACTCCGTCTGGCTGTCCTCCTCCTCCGTGAGGGAGGGGTGTGGGCTGCTCCCTGCAGACCAAGGAGAGGACTCCATGCAGCACCTCCCACCCGCCCGACCTCCCACTCCTCCCCTGCCCTGGGGCTGGACACCCGCCCTCTCCGACCGGCTGTGTGTCTCACCCGCACCCAGGTCGCCCGTGCCGCGGCCCGCCTCCCCCTGCAGCAGCACGCTCCTGGGGGGCATTCTGGTGTTGAAGGCCGTCTGGATGTTGTCCACAAACGTCTTACAGTGAGGGCTGTCCACCCAGATCCGCTCCCCCAGGGAGTCCTCAATGTACACCTGTGTGGCAGCCACACCCTCAGCCCCGAGCCCAGCCAGGCAGCAGCCAGGTTGGGGAACGCCCACCTGCTGCCCGGGGACTGGGCGCCCAGGTGGCCCTCTCCAGCTTCTGGCTGCAGCGGGGACCGTGCCATGACCACCAGGGCTGTCAGACACAGCCCTCTGGAGAGAACACACTTCTGCTGTTCTCTCGCCCCTGCCCCACCCCGTGGCGCTCTGCCGTCTTCACCGTCCCGGGAGAGGCCACTCACCTTGACAAAGATCTCGGGCCAGTTCTCGTCCTCCTCGTAGGCGGCCATGAGGAGGTTACAGGCCAGCACGGACACCAGGCTGTTCCCCTTGGCCTTGAAGTTGATGGAGGCGTCCCGCCGCAGGAGGCTACACAGAGCCTGCCAGGGAGGGTGCATGTCACGTGGGAGCCTTGCTGGCCCCAGAGGTAAAGCTGGGGTGGGCAGGGAGGGACACCTAAGGGGGAGATGAGGAGGGGAGCCGACGGCCCCAGTCCTGCTCGCCTCCCGCCAGGGGCCCGGCTCGAACCTCGATGACACCCTCGGTGGCGAAGATGTTGGGCTTGATCTTGGCCAGGTACATGAGGCTCAGGTAGAGGGTGCTGTCGGGCTTGGCGCGGGTGACCTTCAGCTGCTTCACGGCCCCGCACAGCACGCCCTCGATCCTGTCGTCGTTGCCCTCCAGCTCGGCCGCCTCGATCTCGTCCAGCAGCACCGTGGGCAGCACTGGCCGGGGCAGGCAGTACGGTCAGAGTGGGGCCAAGGCAGGGTCGCCCCAAAGCCTTGGGACACCGGGAAGACCACGACGAACCCGGAGCTCTCAGGGTCGGCCCTGCCAGGGACCAGCGATCCACCCTCAGGAGAGTTCCCACAGGGGACAAGCACCCCACCAGATGGTCCCCTCAACACAACAGGCTGCCCCACAGGCCTCAGCACTGGCCCGCCAGCCACTCCAGTCCTGGCTCCGCTGTGTCCCACACGGCTACCCCGAAGGCTACAGACATTTTCCAGCAAGCCAGGCCGCCTGCAGCTTTACTTTCCACTGAATCGTGGCTCCGTGTGGCGGCTTCTTTCTCACTGTGGACCGTGGCACGGTGGCACAGTGGCCCTCTCTCCGCACCCATCCCAGCTCCAGTCTCCAGCATACCCTTCTCCCCACTTTTCCTCCCTCTTTCCATGGGTGCTCGGCTCACAGCCTTCCTCCAGACGAGTGCCTGACCCTTCCACATCCTCCGAGGAGCACCAGGGCCAGCACACACCTTTGCTATCGCCCTGTTTGCCACTGTTGGATCGGAGGTTTTCTCATTTTCATTCTGATTCTTCTCGTCCCAAGAGTTTTTTAGGACTGTTTTTAAATAGCCACACACGGCCAGGTGCAGTGGCTAGCACTTGTAATCCCACCACTGTGGGAGGCTGAGGCGGGTGATCACCTGAGGTCAGGAAATCAAGACCAGCCTGGCCAATATAGTGAAACCCTGTCTCTACTAAAAATATACAAATTAGCCAGGCGGGGTGGTGCATGCCTATAATCACAGCTACTTGGGAGGCTAAGGCAAGAGAATCATTTGAACCCAGGAGGCGGAGGCTGAAGTGAGTCGAGATCGTGCCACCACACTCCAGCCTGGGGAACAGAGCAAGACTCCGTCTCAAAAAAATAATAATAAAAATAAAAATAATAATAAATAAATATCCACGCACACACGTGGACAGAGGCGTTGTGATCCACCTTAACTGCACCCGGGACAGAGACTTGGAAGAAATTTCCCGATGCCCTGAGACAAGCTGGGGGACAAGTGGGCTGCTGGCACGGAGGGACACCCTGGGACATTTACCACAAATGGCTGGATGCAGCCATCTCTCTGTTTTGCTGAGAATAATACTGTAAAGTGATCTACCACTCAGAATATGCTTTTCATAGCCACATCTCCTTTCATCTTCAAAATCTCCTTGCTACAGGAGGTGGTGCTAAAAATTAATAAAGCACCGAGCAGCCGGCAGCCGAGAACCTGGGCCAGGGTGGGGCCTGTGGTCTCCGTCTTCGATCCTGACCGGCACCAGCTGCCCAGGGACAGGCCTCGTGGGAGGTAGGAGGCTGGACCTCCTAAAGCAGTCCCCCAGCTGTGCCATCCTGTGCCATTGGCCCCCAGGGCTCCCTGATGCCAACTGAGTCCAGCACACAGCGCCCAGCCTCGGCTCTCACTAGTGTGTGCTGCCCAGGCCAGGCCAGGCCTCCATTCCCTGGGCACGGTCCATTCTCTGCTTGGCATCTCCCTTTCCTGCCTGCCCCGGTTTCATCGCCTGTGCTTCCAGGCCCAAGCCCATACTGCAACTCCCTGCCAGGCCTCATCCCTTCCAGGGCCGTCGGGGACTCACTCACAGGCTTGCACTGCAGCAGCCTGGTCCCTCCCTGAGGGCAAGGCCACAGCCCACAAGTCCCCTGGGTCCTGTCTGGCACAAAACTCGGTAACTAGAGGTGGCGTGGCTTGAACAGACACCTCACTACCAAAGTCATCAGGACGCTTGTTCTTTTTGATTCCTACAAAGAAATTACCCAAAAGAGATGCTCCCACAGAAACAAAACACTGCAGACCATGAGGCCTGCTGGGGCTGCTGTGACAGCTGCAAGAGCCACTCCCGGGCAGTCACGGAGCCTTGAAAAATGGTCGTTGGGAAAATGGCGCAGAAAGGCAGGGGCGATTCTAGGCATACAGTTAAAGGCATTTCTGCGAGAACGGGACGGTGGTGAAGTTTACATTCCCCGTTGATGTCTTTACTGTTCTGCTGCTTTTCAACTGAAAACAGGGAGGGGATCAACTCTTCCCTGTTGGTAACTAGGAGGGAAGGAGGAACCAAGTACACATCGCCTCCGCTCAGGTTGAGAGGAACGCACCAGGATGGGCAACCTTGAGGACACACACCTGGGGTGTCACCATGCCCCGATTACCCCCAGGGCTCAGACAGTGCCCATCACAAAGGGGGCGTCCAACAGACACATGAGACGAACAACTCAACGGGGTAGTGACCCAGTTCTCAAAGGACAGCCACCGGCAGTCCAGGACGCAGACGCACACACGGGGTAAGGGCACCTACGTGAGAAACACTTCCAACAAGAAGCCACAAACATCCGCTCTCCCAGAGGACCTCGGCCATAAGGGCAGCGCAAGGCCTGGAGGGGGCCTTCCCTGAACACCTGATGGACGGCATGCACTGAGGGGTGTTCTCGGGGGACATCCACAGGCTCATTACCTTCAATTGGCACCACAGATGGCTCTTTAATCGACGGAGAAATGGCTCGTTTTTCTGCCACTGCAGCCTCAGCCAGGCGCCCCAGGGCACTCAGCGGGGGTGTGGAGGAGAGTTTGGGGCGTTTGGTGAGACCGGTGAGGGCCGAGGCACTGGACAACGCAGCCGCCGCATCCCGCTTGCGCTCAGAAGGCAGGCCGGAAGGGGCTGGCTTCAGCAGGGTGGACGCCGTTTTCGATTCATTGGCCTGACCCTTTGAGCCCAGAGCAATGAAGTCTCCCGGGGGAGGATGCCCTGCAGAGAAAGGAGAGAGAAAGCCGGGCACATTGGCAATACCCAAGGTGGAAAAAGACTGACTCCAACCTCCTGTTATGTCAGAGGGGATTAAACAAGGGTCAGAAGAGGCAGGGAAGAAGCCAGAGCTCACTCAGCAGCCAACAGCAGAGCTGGGACCAGCAGGATATGCACAGGTGATGGTGGACAGTCACATAGCGCTAACCACAAACCAGGCCATCTCTGGTCTATCCAAATCAGTGTGGTTAGTACCCTATTCCCGCCCCGAGTTTCCGCAAGAAGTGCTATTACTCTAACTTTACAGGGGAGACAAAAACACAGACAGGTTAAGCGATGTGCCCAGCGTCACACAGCAGGCAAGTGGCAAAGTCCGGAGGATCTGAGCCGACAGTCTGGCTGCAGACCCCGTGCTACGCTACATTGTGCTGCCTCCTGCCTCCTAGCTGGGGAGACCCTTCCACTACTGTCGGCCGCCTTGCAGCTCAGCCTGAAAAGAGATCACCGTGGTCCCGAAGGAAGCCGCCACTGTTCCAAGCCTCCCAGGGACTCTCAGAGCCGCTGAGGACCGAGAGCAGTGTTTCCAGACCTAATTCCTGGGAACAGCCGCGGCTGCGGAACGACCAAGCCCAACGCAGGATCCGAAGCAGCTGAGATCCCCAAAGACCCCCGGGCTGCAGAGCGGGGAGGGAGACGCACCTGAGGGTTTGGCCGCGGCGCTGGGCCTGCGCACCGTGGTGGGCTTGGCCCGGTTCATCCTGCCCCGTCCCTCGCGGCTCCAGGCGGCTGCGGCGTCACCTGCGGAGGAGCCAGCGTGCGGTCATTCATTCATTCATTCGCTCGTTCGCTCGCTCATTCGCTCCCTTACCGCATGTGGCTTGGGCCTGGGACCCGGGGACAGTGGTCCCGCGCCCGCCCGGCGGGGCGATGCTGCAGGAGCTGCAGGGACCCCGCCTCCCAGCCGCCCGGGAGCGGCTCTGTCGGGCGGCAGCAGGAGGCACGGACGCCGGGCTGGAGGCGGCAGAACCAGGAGGGACGGCCCCGAGGCCGGGCGGGGTAGCCGGGAGAACCAGGCACTCGCCCGGCAATGAGGAAGCGCCAAGGCCGCGGCTCACTTA
Source organism: Hylobates moloch (assembly GCF_009828535.3). Taxonomy (NCBI): domain Eukaryota; kingdom Metazoa; phylum Chordata; class Mammalia; order Primates; family Hylobatidae; genus Hylobates; species Hylobates moloch. The sequence continues at coordinate 1,224,666 of NW_026652299.1, forward strand.
CCTCTGGCCCATCGCGACCAGAGCCCCGCCGCCGCCACCCCGCCACCCCGGAATCGGAAACCGATTTCTTCGCACTCGAGGACCCGACTTCCGGAACAACCGGAAGGAAAACAGTGCGGCGGGAAGCGGGCCCACGGGGAGGCGCGAGAGGCCCTCGGCGCCGGCCTGATGCCTGCAGCGCCCCCTGGCGGCGGGAGGCGGGCAGGCCGGCGCTGCGTGCACGTGGTCCGGTCCAGGTGGGTCCGCGGCGCGGGGCTGGCGCCGGCCTCTCCATGCACAGGTGGTGCTGGCGTTGCGAAGGGACATACTCCAGGACGCACGGCGGGGAGGGGTGGAGTCAGGGATCCGCGGATGCGTCAAGTGGCAGGTTCTGCACGTTCCGGAGGGCGGGGGCGGCCAGGGCGCAGGCACTGGCGAGGGGGCGCAGCACGGGGGGCCCCGGCGAGAGACACTGTCTCAAATAATAACAATAATAATAATAGCTTTATTGAGCTAGCACTCGTGTTCCACAAAGTTCACCCTTTTCTTTTTTCTTTTTTTCTTTTTTTGACACGGAGTCTCGCTCTGTCGCCCAGGCTGGAGTGCAGTGGCGCGATCTCGGCTCCTGCCTCAGTCGCCTGAGTAGCTTGGATTACAGGCGCCCAGCACCACGTCTGGCTAATTTTTTTGTGTTTTTAGTAGAGACGGGGTTTCACCATGTTGGCTAGGCTGGTCTCGAACTCCTGACTTCAGGTGGTCCGCCCGCCTTGGCCTCCCAAAGTGCTGGGATTACTGCGCCCGCCCCACCCTCCTACCTTTTTTTCTTTTTTTTTTTTTAATAGAAACACTGATGGGAACAAAAATCAAAAGACACAAAAGATCATACAGTTGCCAGGTGTGATGCTCATGCCTGTAATCTCAGCACTTTGGGGGATTGGTTGAGTTCGAGACCAGCCTGGGCAACATAGCAAGACCCCTATCTCTACAAAAAAATAAAAATCAGCTGGGCATGGTGGCATGAACCTCTAATCCCAGCCCTTTGGGAGGCCAAAGTGGGAGGACCACTTGAACCTAAGGAGTCTGAGACCAGCCTGGGCAACATAGTGAGACCCTATCTCTAAAAAAAAATCAAAACTAAATTAGCCAGGCATGGTGGTGCATGCCTACCGTCCCAGCTACTCAGGAGGCTGAGGTAAGAGGATCTCTTCAGCCTGGGAGGTCAAGGCTGCAGTGAGCTATGATGGTGCCACTACACTCCAGCCTGGGCGACAGAGCGAAACCCTGTCAAAAAAAAAAAAAAAAAAAAAAGGCGGGGGAATCATCTAGTCAAAGGGTGGAAGGTCTCCCGCGACCCCTGAGCAGCTGGCCCCTCCCCTGGAGTCAGCCTGTGTTCTGATTCGTGTCCATCTTCCCGGCTTGTCCGTGTGCATTCAGGCAGCCACCCATGTGCCTCCCTCTGCCTCGTCACCCTGCAGGTAGCGCACGGCTCCTCTTTTCTGCACCTGGCTTTTGCCACTTAACCACATCTTGGAGATCTGTTCCTAGCAGGGCACTGACTCAACCCTGCCCCGCCACCGAGGGAGTCCTGAGCGCCGCCTGCCCAGTGTGTCCCATCTCCCCATCCAGGGACGGCAAGGCAGAGAGATGGTCCTCCTGTGTCCCTGAAGTTGGGTGTGGCTGTTCGACCACGGCCTCAGTGAGGCTCATGGCCCCAGGCTGCAGCCTGAGAACTGCTGTGTGACGCGCTGCGGTCTCGTCCCACTGCTGTGGGTATCAGCCGGGTCCCCGCATGACCCCAAGGGCTCCAGGGCCCTGCACCCTGTGCTGTGTGGGCAGCGAGTCCGGAAGGAGACATCGGTGGGGCCCATGGGAGCAGAGGCCGGTCAGGCGAGGGCTGTGCAGCTTCGTCCCTCCACCGTTTCTCAATCTGTCCCTCAGGGTAACTCTCTAAGGGGAGATCGATGGGGTAATGCTTCCTCCTCCTGTCACCTGAATAGGAGCAGCCTGCACGGAGCTTCCCCTGCCCCGCCACCTGCCTCTCCTCATCCTCTGACCAGTATCGCCGCCCCTGCATGCGAGGCCTGTGCCTTCGGCAAATGCCCTCACCCTGGCCCAGGCCAGAACCTCAGGGTCAACTTTGACCTCTCCCCTCCCCTCTCCCCTTCCCCTCTCTCCCCCCTCTCTCCCCCTCTCCCTCCCCCTCTCTCTCCCCTCCCTCTCCCCCCCCTCCCTCCTCCCTCCTCTTCTCTTCCCCTTTCTCCCCCCTCCCCTCTCCCTCCCCCTCTCTCTCTCCCCTCTCTCCCTCCTCCTCTTTCTCCTTCACTCAATCTCATTCTCTCCCCCCCCTCTCTCCTCTCCTTCTCCCTCCTCCCTCCTCCTCTCTCTCTTCTCCCCCTCTCCCTCTCTCTCTCCTCCTCTTTCCTCCCTTCTCTCTCCCTTCTCCCTTTCTCCTCCTCCTCCTTCTCCTCCTCCTCCTTCTCCTTCTCCTTCTCCTCCTCCTCCTTCTCCTCCTCCTCCTCCTCCTTCTCCTCCTTCTCCTCCTCCTCCTCCTCCTCCTCCTTCTCTAAAAACTCAGGAGTCAACCTTGACCACTTCCTCACTCTTCTCTTTCTCCTCTTCCTCCTCGTCCTGCAAAAACTCAGGAGTCAACCTTGACCACCTCCTCCTCCCTCTTCTCTTTTTCCTCCTCCTCCTTCCCCTTTTCCTCTTCCTCCCACTCCTCTACCTCTTTGCCTTCCTCCTCCCTCTCCCTGCCTCTTTTTGAAAACGGCTTTTTTGAGTTATGATTGACGTCTGATAAACTGCAGGTGTGTAAAGGGTGCACGCTGATGCGTGTTGACATTCCCACGCACCTGTGGTCCCATCCGCCATCCCTTTCAACCCTATAACGAACATTCCTAAACCACCCCTGCCTTGTCCCCAGGCCGCCAGGGCGCCACTTTCTGTCCCTGGAGAGGTGCTGTTTGCTCTCCTGGAGTCTGTGTGAATGAAAGCACACGGGGCGTGCTCCCTGGCCGGCTGCACTCGTTCTGTCGCTCAGGCTGGAGTGCAGTGGTGCGATATCAGCTCACTGCAAGCTCCGCCTCCGGGTTCACACCATTCTCCTCCCTCAGCCTCCGGAGTAGCTGGGACTACAGGCACCTGCCACCACGCCCGGCTAATTTTTTTTGTATTTTGTAGTGGAGATGGGGTTTCACCTTGTTAGCCAGGATGGTCTCGATCTCCTGACCTTGTGATTGGCCCGTCTCGGCCTCCCAAAGTGCTGGGATTACAGGCGTGAGTCACAGCGCCCAGCCTAATTTTTTTTTTTTTTTGTATTTTTAGTAGAGACGGAGTTTCACCGTGTTAGCCACGATGGTCTTGATCTCCTGACCTCGTGATCCACCTGCCTCAGCCTCCCAAAGTGCTGGGATTACAGGCGTGAGCCACCGCGTCCAGCCTGGCGTCATTATTCTGAGACTCACCCTGGCGCTGCGTGCACCGGTGGCTTCTGTCGGCTGCTGAGTGGCACCCGCCGGATGGATTCCAGATTCCAATGATGGCTTCTCCGCTGATGGCCCAGGCAGGACCGCGGGCGTTCCGTCATCCTGGGGGGTGTGCAGCGTCTGCCCTGTGCTCTTCATCGGCGTCTCCCCGATGAGTAATGATGAGCGTTTTCTCATCTTTTTGTCAGCTGTGTATCTGCATTATTGGTGTCTGTTCAAATTGTTTGCTCACTTTTCAAAAATATTTTTTACGGCCGGGCGCGATGGCTCACGCCTGTAATCCCAGCACTTCGGGAGGCCAAGGCGGGCAGATCACCTGAGGTCAGGAGTTCAAGACCAGCCTGGCCAACATGGTGAAACCCAGTCTCTACAAAAATACAAAAATTAGCCAGGCGTGGTAGCAGACGCCTGTAATCCCAGCTACTTGGGAGGCCGAGTTAGCAGAATCACTTGAACCTGGGAGGCGGAGGTTGCAGTGAACCAAGATCGTGCCATTGCCCTCCAGCCTGGGCGACAAGAGTGAGACTGCATCTCAAAAAAAAAAAAAATTATTAGAAATTTAATTTTTAGGCCAGGCGCCATGGCTTTTAATCCCAGCACTTTGGGAGGCTGAGGCAGGCGGATCACCTGAGGTCAAGAGTTTGAGACCAACTTGGCCAACATGGTAAACCCCATGTCTACTAAAAATGCAAAAATTAGCTGGGCGTGGTGGCGGGCGCCTTTAGTCCCAGCTACTTGGGAGGCTGAGGCAGGAGAATCACTTGAACCCAGCAGGTGGAGGTGGCAGTGAGCCAAGATCGTGCCACTGCACTCCAGTCTGGCCAACAGAGCGAGAGTCCGTCTCAAAAAAAAAAAAAAAGATATAATCTAATGTTCCTCCCCTGCTCAGAATTCTGCAAAGACTCTGCTTATTGCCCAAACAGTAAAACAAACACCTGTGGTTGTTTCCCACAGCAGCTCTTACAAAACACCACAGACTTGGTGGCTTAAAACCACAGAAATGTCCTCTCTTGCAGTTCTGGAGCCCAGAAGTCTGAAGTCAAAGTGTGGGCAGGGCTGCCTCCCTCCGAGGGCTCTAGGGGAGGACCCTGCCTACCTTGACCAGCTCCTGGGGACTCCAGGGGTCCTCGGCTCGTGGCCACATCCCTCCAGCCTCTGCCTCTGTCTCCATGTGGCCGTCTTCTCTCTGTGTCTCTGTGCCTCTGTGCCTCGTGAGGACACCTGTCAAGGGACTTAGGGCCCACCCAGATCCAGGATGATCTCATCTCAAGATCTTTACCTTCATTAGGCCTGTGTGGTGGCTCACGCCTGTCAACCCAGCACTTGGGGAGGTTGAGGCAGGCAGATTGCCTGAGGTCAGGAGTTCGAGCCTGGCCAACATGGCGAAACCCTGCCTCTACTAAAAATAGAAAAAAATTATCCAGGGCCGGGCGCGGTGGCTCACGCCTGAAATCCCAGCACTTTGGGAGGCCGAGGCGGGCAGATCATGAGGTCAGGAGATCGAGACCATCCTGGATAACACGGTGAAACCCTGTCTGTACTAAAAATACAAAAAAATAGCTGGGCGTGGTGGCAGGCACCTGTAGTCCCAGCTACTCGGGAGGCTAAGGCAGGAGAATGGCGTGAACCCGGGAGGCGGAGTTTGCAGTGAGCCGAGATCACGCCACTGCACTCCAGCCTGGGCAACAGAGCGAGACTCCGTCTCAAAAAAAAAATAAATAAAATAAACTATCCAGGCCTGGTGGCACGCACCTGTAATCCCAGCTACTCAGGAGGCTGAGGCACAAGAATCGCTTAAACCTGGGAGGTAGAGGCTGCAGTGAGCCAAGATCACACCATTGCACTCCAGCCTGGGCGACAGAGCAAGACTCCATCGCAAAAAAAATAAAATAAAAAAAAATTATATCTGCAAAGACCTTGTTTGCAAATAAGCTCCCATCCTGTGGCTCCGGTGGACGTGGGCTATGAGGCCACTGTTCGCCCCATCCCAGCCCCACGCTGAGGACTGCCGGGTCCTGCAGGGTCTGCATCTCCCGCTCACCTCCCCCGATGCCACCCACCCCACACCTCAGCCTTCTCACTGTTTCCGGAAGGTGCCTGCCTTTCCATGCGCTGTTTCCTGTGCCCAGAAATCCCCCAGCTGGTCCTGGGACTCCCTGTCCACCCCATTCTGGTCTTTGCTCAAGTGGCCTCCTTCTCTGGTCAGTCACTGATGCCCCAGCCCCCTGCACCTGGATGTCACCTTCATGTCTTTTTTTTTTTTTGAGATGGAGTCTCGTTCTGTCACCCAGGCTGGAGTGCAGTGGTTCAATCTCAGGTCACTGCAACCTCCGCCTCTGGGGTTCAAGCGATTCTCCTGCCTCAGCCTCCTGAGTAGCTGGGATTACAGGCACCTGCCACCACGCCTGGCTATTTTCTTTTTTGAGAGTCTTGCTCTGTTGCCCAGGCTGGAGTGCAGTGGCGTGATCTCTGCCCATTGCAACCTCCACCTCCTGGGTTCAAGCAGTTCTGCCTCAGACCCCGCCAGGAGCTGGGATTACAGGCACCCGCCACCATGCCTGGCTAATTTTTGTACTTTTAGTAGAGATGGGGTTTCGCCACGTTGGCCAGGCTGGTCTCAAACCCCTGACCTCAGGTGATCTGCCTGCCTCGGCCTCCCAAAGTGCTGGGGTTACAGGCGTGAGCCACCGTGTTCAGCCACACCCAGCTAATTTTTATATTTTTAGTAGAGATGGGATTTTGCCATGTTGGCCAGGCTAGTCTTGAACTCTTGACCTCGGGTGATCCACCCACCTCGACCTCCAAAAGTGCTGGGATTACAAGCATGAGCCACCACGCCTGGCCCTTCCTTCACGTCTTTTAAAAAAATGTTTTAGAAACAGGGTCTTGCTCTGTTATCCAGCTGGAATGCAGTGGTGTGATCATGGTTTACTGCAGCCTCCAATTCCTGGGCTCAAGCGATCCTCCCACCTCAGCCTCCTGAGTAGCTGGGACCACAGGTGCACACCCGCCCCTGGCTGGTCTTTTCCCTGCCTTCCTGCCTGACAGAGCCAGCAGCAGAGCCTGGTCTGCCCAGTTCCCTGCTGGGTCCAGGTGGCTTGCCATGTTCAGTGAGGGCCCGTGGACAGGTACGTGATCTCTGAATTCCCCGCGGGGAGGAAGCCGGTGCTAAAAGCCTCGGCTGTTGGGAGAGCTGGGCCTCAGCCTGGAGGGACGCCATCAGACAGGCAAGCCCAAGCCTCTGACTGCCACCATCCCGCGGTCCCCTTTGCTGTGACCCCAGAGTGCAGTGAGTGCCAAAGGTGACCCTGTCCCAGCAGGACCCGACCTCGTGACCTGATCGGTGTGGCAGGTTTGGGCTCCAGGGCACCACTGCGGCCCCCCCAAGACCCACCAGCGCCAGAGGCTGGGGGCGGCTGGCAGGGTGGGGGCAGGGGGAGCAGAGGCCCGGGTCGGGCCCAAGGGGAGACGGGCACGGTGGGCAGCCTGCAGCTGCGTGTGGTTTAACTGCCCCGTGCCAGGAAGCAGCTGCTGCTCTCTGTGCAGCCTGGGCCTAGACTGGGGACTCCAGCCTCCCTTCCTGGACCAAGCGTCCCCAGCGCAGACCAGGCCTGGCCTTCTCGTTACACACAGGGGCCCTTGCGGGGAACCTGTGGCTCTTGTTCTCAAGTGACCCCCATCCTGGGGGCGCAGCCTCGGCCCCTCCCTGAACCTCCCTGAAGCCTTCCTTCCCCATCCACCCCCAGGCTAGCCCCTGCTAGGAGCCTGGTCTACTGGGGAAGAGCTCAGACCCTTTGGCTTCAAAGAGCAGGGCCAATCCCGGTTCCAGCCCCAGGCTGCACAGGAGAGAGGTGAACCGACAAAGAGATTCGGGAGCCGTGAGGAAGGGGAAGGACTCTGGGAGGCCCAGACCCCCAAAATGTCTCCTGTGACCTGCTTCGGATCTCAGGCCCTCCCCTCTTCTCTCCTCCTGCGGTGGAAACCACCCCTGCTGGGTCTGCCCGCCCCGTCCTCTGGGCCCACACCTCAAACCTCCGGCTTCCATTGCCCCTTCCCCAGAATGTGCACTCCCAGCCCCTTCTTTGTCGGCTCCCTCCCAGGGCCCCTCAGGCCAGCTCCAGGGTCTCCTGTAACACAAACATGCCCCTCTCTGCCTCAGTTTCCCTCCCGGGTCCAAGCCCCCAGCCTCCCCACTTTGAGTCCCAGAGCCCCAAGTTTTGTCTCTGCAACTCCACTTCCCCGCCGTCCACACGCCTCTCCACTTGCTCCAGCCCCAGGCACTTCCCTGAAACGGGCGCCACTCTGAGGACCCCAGTGGCTCCCCGCGGAGTGCCCGGTCCTGTGGCCACACAGAGCACCAGTGCTTTGTGCCTTTGGTCTCTGTGACATGGCGGTCCTGGTTCTCTTTTTTTAAATTTAGAGACAGGCCCTGGCTCTGTTGCCCAGGCTGGAGTGCAGTGGGATGATCACAGCTCACTGCAGCCTTGACCTCCTGGGCTCACGTGATCCTCCCACCCCCGCCTCCTGAGCCACTAGGACTACAGGCATGTGCCACCATGCCTGGCTAATCTTTGTATTTTTTGGTAGAGTCAACGTCTCACTATGTCGCTCAGGCTGGTCTTGAACTCCTGGGCTTAAGTGATCCACCTGCCTTGGCCTCCCAAAGTGCTGGGATTACAGGAGTGAGCCACCACACCCAGCCCAGGTGCCATTCCTGTTTTTTTGAGACAAGGTCTCATCCTGTGGCCCAGGCTGGAGTGCAGCGGTGCAATCTCGGCTCACGCAACCTCTGCCTCCTGGGTTTAAACGATTCTCCCACCTCAACCTCCCAAGTAGCTGGGACTACAGGCGCGCACCACCACGCCCGGCTAATTTTTGTAATTTTAGTAGAGGTGGGGTTTCACCATATTGGCCAGGCTGGTCTCAAACTCCTGGCCCCAAGTGATTCACCGGCCTCGGCCTCCCAAAGTGCTGGGATTACAGGCGTGAGCCACCACGCCTGGGCCTCATTCTTTACAGGGAAACTGGCAAGGAGGGAGGGATGGGGCAGGAAGAAGCCAGGCTAAGGGGTGCTTCTGTTGAAGCCTCCACCTGACCAGGAACTCTCTCCTGCCCGAGGCTGTGGGCTGCCCTGGGAGCGTGTGTCAGGCTCTGGCAGGGTGGTGCCCCCCAGCCCAGGCCGTTCTCTGGAGAAGAGGCAGCCAGGGGCTGTTCACCGTCGCGGGCTGCCGCTGCCGGGCCCGTGCGCCACCTGCATGGGGAAGCCGCACGCCCACAGTATCCGCTGTAGGCACCTTTTTTTTTTTTTACATTTTGCAAGTAAGGAAATTTAGAGAACTATGGGGAACGGCTCTGCCCCACACCCAGGATGGGGTCTGGCCCAGGGAGATTGATCTGGAGCTGAGTTCTGGCGGCTGGCTCACTGGCTGTCGGGCAGGTTTCCTCTCTGGGCCTCAGTTCACCCACCCAGAAAATGGACGCGGCAGAAGTCCCGCTCTCCTGGGGCTGCTGAGGGGCCTCGGTGAGAAGCGGCCCTGACCCTGGTCGGGGACCCGGGCACACGGCGGGCAGGCGGCTGCCACGGTCACTGGGAGTGGGCACTCAGGGCCAGGGATTGAGAGATTCTGCGTTCCTCTGATTGACAAGTGGCCACAGGGTGCCTAGGGGGCTGGCCACCTCCCAACCACCCTGCCCACTAAATTTAGAAACTGCCTCATCCACACTGGAAGCTCCTCAGCGCGGTGACGAGCGTCAAAGCCGTGAGTCAGCAGTTATGAGGGCGTCGATGCCCGTGGGGCAGCTCGGAACCCATCAACGCACCAGTGGAGGTTTTGTTCTCTGCTAAACGACATTCTTATATGGAGGTTTCGAGCTGGATTCCGCCAAGAAGGTGCCCTGCAGCAGGACCCACTGGCAGCTCAGCAGGTCGCAGGCGGCCCCTCGCGGGCTAGTGCCCAGCCGGGCTGGCGCCCCGGTGGCCTGGGCCTGAGGCAGCCCTTTTGGGGCTGATATTCCAGCACCCACTGGGCAGTGAGCCTCCTAACCTATGTAGACCCCGCCAGCAAGCAGAAGCTCTGGGGGAGTGGAGTGGGGGGGCAGCTTCTGGCTGGGGACTAGGAAGTGCTTTCCAACAATTGTCTGAAAATAGAACGGCCGGCTCACGAGGAAATGAGTCCCCGTCATGGGGAGCAGGAGGCGGGAGCAGGAAGACTGCGGCGCAGGGAGGGGGTCCGTGGCCTCTGACCCCGAGAGACCTGAGTCCTTCCGTTCCTCACCCCTGACATCCCAGGCATCCAGGAAAACGCGGCGTAGAAAGCCGCCCTGGGATCACGAGGTCAGGAGATCAAGACCATCCTAGCCAACATGGTGAAACCTCGTCTCTACTACTAAAATAAAAAATAAAATAAAAAAATTAGCTGGGCGTGGTAGCATGCACCTGTAGTCCCAGCTACTGCAGAGGCCGGAGGCTGAGGCAGGGGAATTGCTTGAACCCCGGAGGCGGAGGTTGCAGTGAGCTGAGATCGCTCCATTGTACTCCAGCCTGGGCGACAGAGCGAGACTCCGTCTCAAAAAAAAAAAAAGAAAAAAGGCTGCCCTGGGCTGCAGGTGCCAGCTCTCAAATTCACTGCCAGGAGGAAAGGTGGGTGCTGGTGACAGGACAGCCTCCCAGGCTTGGATGTGCTGGGCAAAGGACGGGCCGGGCTAGGAGACACTGTGGTCCCATCTGGAACCCTCACTCTTCTCAGCAGGGCACCCCTTCTCTAAGCCTCAGTTTCCCTTTCTGTTCAGTGAGAGGCAAGCTGCTCTGATGTCCCGGGATTCCGCAGCCCTCACTCTGAAGACCCCCACGCGGAGCTCCCACCCCTCCAGGATCCAAGCTTGCCGCTGCGTTTGGCCAGGCCCGTGGCTGAGTTCGGGCTGCCGACCTGTGGGCTCCGGGGGCGGAAATAAACGCACTCAGCCTTTTTCTAACTGTGGTTTAGAAAAGTTTTCTGGCTGTGGTTTCCCCATCTTCGAAAAGTCATGAACGCCAGGCGCAGTGGCTCATGTCTGTCATCCCGGCACTTTGGGAGGCCGAGGCAGGAGGATCCCTTGAGCCCAGGAGTTTGAGACCAGCCTGGGCAACATGGCAAAACCCCATCTCTGCCAAAAAAAAAAAAAAAAAAAAAAAACCACAAATAATAATAATAATAATACAAAAATTAGCTGGGTGTGGTGGTGTGCACCTCTAGTCCCCGCTACTAGGGGAGCTGAGGTGGGCAGATTGCTTGAGCCTGGAAGGTCGAGGCTGCAGTGAGTTGAAGTTGCACCACTGCACTCCAGCCTGGGCAACAGAGTGAGATCCTATCTCCAAAAGAGAAGGAAAAGAAAGAAAAATCACGACGATGCAGAATATTCTTGTCAATCACGAAGTGCAGGGCAGATTGAAGCTGGGTGCCCTTGGAGTGCGGGGAGGGGCCTGGAACCCCTGCTGGGCTCAGCGACACGGAACCCCCTGGGTTCTGGGGAATGCAGTTTGAGAACCAGTGCAATGGTGGGAAGGAACTGAGGAGCAGGGACTCACACAGGCCCAGCCAGCTTCTCACCCACATTCCAACTGTCTCCCTGGAGAGGCTGAGACCCTGGAGGGGCATTGACGGGTTTTTTTGTTTTGTTTTTGTTGTTTTTTTAAATATAATTTTTTTTTGAGGTGGAGTCTTGCTCTTATCGCCCAGGCTGGAGTGCGGTAATGCTCAGCTCACTGCAAACTCTGCCTCCCAGGTTCAAGTGTTTCTCCTGCCTCAGCCTCCCAAATGGCTGGTATTACAGGCACACACCACCACACCTAGCTAATTTTTGTATTTTTAGTAGAGACGGGGGTTTCACCATGATGGCCAGGCTGGTCTTGAACTCCTGATCTCAAGTGATCTGCTCTCCTCAGCCTCCCAAAGTGTGGGGATTACAGGCTGGCCTAGGCTCTTTGTTTGTTTGTTTGTTTTTGTGGTGATGGAAGCTTCCGGGGGCACCTTGTGACTGGTGAGCAATGGAGAGAGGAGGGCAGAGGTCAAGGGCGTGGGCTGGGAGAGCTGAAGGTCACAGCCAGCATACAGTGGGGCTGTGTGGGGAGGCTCCCTTCTGCCATGCAGAGCGCTTCTCCTGGAGGGCAGAGACCGAGAACCTGAGCTCCAGCCCCTCTGCCCCTGCCTCCTCCCCTCTCCCTTCCTAGGCTGGGAGGAGCGAGGTGGGCAGGCACCTGAGCCAGGACCTTATCTTGCTGGCCCTGTCCAGGGCAGTCCTGATTTTTTATCTTGTGTCCCACTGTCCCCATAAAGCATCAAAATCTCCCCAACACTGCTGGGGATTGTACCGGGCATTGTTCAGATTTTCTGCAATGAGCCAAGACATTATGTTGGAAAGGGGAAAAATAACCTCATGAACTTTCCTTTATTTTTATTTATTATTTATTTATTTATTTATTTATTTATTTATTTATTTATTTATTTTGAGACGGAATCTCGCTCTGTCACCCAGGCTGGAGTGCAGTGGCGCAATCTCCACTCACTGCAGGCTCCGCCTCCCGGGTTCACGCCATTCTCCGGCCTCAGTCTCTTGAGTAGCTGGGATTACAGGCGCCCGCCACCACGCCTGGCTAATTTTTGTATTTTTAGTAGAGACGGGGTTTCACCGTGTTAGCCAGGATGGTCTTGATCTCCTGACCTTGTGATACACCTGCCTTGGCCTCCCAAAGTGCTGGGATTACAGGCGTGAGCCACCGTGCCCGGCCGAACTATCCTTTAAAAAAAAAAAAAAAAAGCCAATAAGCCAATACATGTCCCAGAAATTCCAACCCATGTCCTATCGCAGTTCCCAGATGGCTTTTTTTTCACTGAGTCGTGCCACAACAAACTCACACCAGATCATGTGTCCTGACTTTTGGCTCAGACGTTGCAGTCAGAGACAGCTTTCCAGGTTGGTTTGGTGCAGTGTGACATTCCCAGGCTGGGGAACCACCAGCATAGGGAGAAGAGGGCAAGCTCTCCAGGAGTTCTGACTCCAAGTGCAAATCAGCGTTCGTCATCGTAAGGGTTATTTACAATGGCCATTCGCCACGACCTCTCATGGTTCTGGCTTGACTGGGTGAGAGGGGGGTTCTTACCCCAGGGACTTCTGTCCTGCAGGTGCAGACGACACGGCTGGGGCTGGTGCATCTCACCGGCTTCCCGCCTCGGCATTCCTGCTTAATGCCGGCTACAGGCTGGGACCTGACAAGGAGGGTCTACAGATGGCATGGATGTCCTTACCACGTGGTGCTCTTGCTTCCAAGGGAAGAGGCCCTGGGGACAGTGAGCCATATTTCCATATAACACAGCATAATAAAAAATACAGGCTGGGTGCGGTGGCTCACACCTGTAATCCCAGCACCAGGGGGCCGGGCGTGGTGGCTCACGTCTGTAATCCCAGCACTTTGGGAGGACTAGGCGGGCGGATCACGAGGTCAGGAGTTCAAGACCAGGCTGGTCAACATAGTGAAACCCCATCTCTACTAAAAATACAAAAATTAGCCGGGTGTGGTGGCATGCATCTATAGTCCCAGCTACTCGGGAGGCTGAGGCAGGAGAATCGTTTGAACCCCGGAGTCAGAGGTTGCAGTGAGCCGAGATAATGCCATTGCACTCTAGCCTGGGTGACAGTGAGACGCTGTCTGAAAAAAAAAAAAAAAAAAAGAGCCAGGTGCAGTGGGTCGCACCTGTAACCCCAGCATTTTGGGAGGCTGAGGCGGGGGAATCACTTGAGCCCAGGAATTTGAGACCAGCCTGGCAGCATAGCAAGACCCCATCTCTATTAAAAAATGTGTATCTTTATAGATAGATAAGGTTTTTGTTCTGGGTTCCTGGCACCAGGAATTTTCTGAGTGGCAGGAGTGTCTTTTGTTATAACAAGCCACCTATCTGAGTTTCTGCTAATGAGGTGGCTTAGGGTGAAGTCCCAAATAGCTCCAGGACAGGGGCTGGTCCCCAGAGGAACCAATCGTATGATTATTGTTCTTATTTTATTTTATTTTATTTATTTATTTATTTATTTTTTGAGATGGGGTCTTGCTCTGTCACCCAGGCTGGAGTGCAGTGGCACAATCTAGGCTCACTGCAAGCTCTGCCTCCCGGGTTCACGCCATTCTCCTGCCTCAGCCTCCCGAGTAGCTGGGACTACAGGTGCCCGCCACCACGCCTGGCTAATTTTTTGTATTTTTAGTAAAGACGGGGTTTCACCGTGTTAGCCAGGATGGTCTCGATCTCCTGACCTCGTGATCCGCCCACCTCGGCCTCCCAAAGTGCTGGGATTACAGGCTTGAGCCACCGTGCCCGGCCTGTTCTTATTTTAAATAGAGACAGGGTCTGGATTTGTCGCCCAGGCTGCGTAATCGTGGCTCACTGCAGCCTCGAACTCCTCAGCTCAAGTACAGCACATTCCCGCCTCAGCCTCCCAAGCAGCTGGGACCACAGGTACGCACCACCACACTGCCCTGGTTTTGTTTTGTTTTGTTTTTGAGATGGAGTCTCGCTCTTGTTGCCCAGGCTGGAGTGCAATGGCGTGATCTCAGCTCACTGCAACCTCCACCACCCAGGTTCAAGAGATTCTCCTGCCTCAGCCTCCCGAGTAGCTGGGATTACAGGCACATGCCACCACACCCGGCTAATTTTTGTATTTTTAGTAGAGACAGGGTTTCGCCATGTTGGCCAGGCTGGTCTCGAACTCCTGACCTCAGGAGATCCACCTGCCTCGGCCCCCCAAAGTGCTTGGATTACAGGTGTGAGCCACCGTGCCCAGCCCCTAATGTTTTTTTGTTTTGTTTTGTTTTTTGTAGAGATGGAGTCTTGCTAGGTCGCCTTGGCTGGTCTCGAACTCCTGGGCTGAAGCAATCCTCCCTCCTGGGCCTCCTAAAGTGCTGGGATTGCAGGTGAGAGCCACTGTACCCGGTCGCCATGTGATTACTGAGTTGGACCTTCACTCCATTCCACCTACCCACTCCTGAACTCCGGGGAGGGGGCGCTGGAGATAGAGTTAAATCACAACCGCCAGTGGTTTAACCAAGCATGCGTATGTCATGAGACCTGGATACTGAACTCAGAACCACAGGGCTCAGGGCTCAGGGAGTTTCTTTTCTCTTTTCTTTTCATTTCTTTTCTTTTCTTTTTTTTTGAGACAGAGTCTCACTCTGTCACTGAGGCTGGAGTGCAGTGGTGGGATCTCAGCTCACTGCAACCTCTACCACCCAGGTTCAAGCAATTCTCGTGCCTCAGCCTCCAGAGTAGCTGAGACCACAGGTGCGCACCACCACATCTGGCTAATTTTTGTATTTTTTGTAGAGATGAGGTTTTCACCACGTCGCCCAGGCTGGCCTTCCAGGTGCACAGTGCTCCTGGGTTCAAGCGATCCACTCATCTCAGCCTCCCAAAGCGCTGGAATTACAGGTGTGAGCCACCGCACCCAGCCGCTCAGGGAGCTTCTGAGCTGTATCCTCGTGCCAGTAGGCGAAGCTCCTGGAGAGGGCGTGGGTGCCTGTGTGTCCCACTTCCCTGCCTTATGTGGTAAGTCCACATGGCTAGTCCTGAGTGTACCCCTTACATTAAACTCTAATCATAGCTCACAACCCATGAGTTGTCCTGTGATAGCGAATTATCACACTGGATAATGAGTGGGGAGGTCATGGGAAGGCCCATGTTTGTCCTCAGCCAAGTGAAGGCCCCCAGACCCCATCCTGAAGCTATCTAGTATTCTGGGGACCCCTTCTGTGGCTGGCAGCTACAGTGAGGATAGTGTGGGGGGACCAAGTCCTTAACCTGTGGGTTCCACACTAACTCCAAGTAGTGACTCGTAGGACACCAGTTGGTGTTAGCTGTCATAGTTAATTTTATGTCAACTTGACGGGGCTGAGGGATGGCAGACAGATGGCGTAACAGGTTTTTTTTTTTTTTTTTTTGAGATAGGGTCTTGCTATGTTGCCCAGGTTGGAGTGCAGTGGTGCAATCATAGCTCACTGCGGCCTCGACCTCCTGGGCTCAAGCAATCCTTCTGCTTTGGCCTCTTGAGTAGCTGGGACCACAGGCATGCACCACCATGCCCAGCTAATTTTTTGAATACTTTTTTTTTTATTATTGAGATGGAGTCTCACTATATCACCCAGATTGGAGTGCAGTGGCACAATCGTGGCACACTGCAACCTCTGCCTCCCCGGTTCAAGCGATTCTCCTCTCTCAGCCTCCCGAGTAGCTGGGGTTACAGGTGCACGCCACCACGCCAGGCTAATTTTTGTATTCTTTGTATAGTTGGTTTTACCATGTTGGCCAGGCTGGTCTCGAACTCCTGACTTCAAATGATCTGCCTGCGTCAGCCTCCCAAATGCTGGGATTACAGGCGTGAGCCACCGCGCCCGGCCATTTTTTGATACTTTTTTAGAGATGGGGTCTCATTGTGTTGCCCAGCTTGGTCTTGACTTCCCAGGCTCAAGCTCTCCTTCTGCCTCAGCCTCCCAAAGTGCTGGGATTACAGGCATTAGCCACTGCACCCGGCCTAAAACCTTCTTTCTTGGTGTGTCCATGAGGATGTCTCTGGAAGAGATCAACACTAGATCAGTGGACCCAGTGAAGAGGCGCCCCCCGTCCCCAGTGAGAGCAGGTAACATCCGATCCATGGAGGGTCCAACTGGAACAGAAGGTGGAGGAAGGCTGAATTCTCTCTCTCTCCTTCTCCTGCCCTTGGGCATGAGAGCTGCTGGTTCTCAGGCCTCTGGATCTGAGACTTTCCCCGGTTCCCCCTTGGGCCTTCATCCTCAGACTGGGATTTCCACCATCGCCTCCCCTGACTCCCAGGGCTTTGGGCACAGGTGAGTTTCACCAGCAGTGTTCTGGGATCTCCGGGTTGCGGACGGACTGCGTGAAGCGATTCCTCATCATACATCTCCTCACATCCCTCTCTCTACGTCCTCTTGCGTCTGTTTTTCTGGAGACCTCTGACTAATGCAGTTGGTGTTTTGAAAAAACAAACAATTGCCTTTTACAGACCCAACCTTGGACGTCCCGTGACATCCCCTTCATTGTCCCCTGCTGGCCAAGGCTGTCATAAGTCGGCCCAGGTTCACGGGGTGAGGGCCCCACTCGGCCTCTTGCTGGAAGAGTGGTGAGGTCACTGTAACGAGAACATGAGGACGGGAGAGATTGCTACAGCCCTCTCTGGAAAATGCCACGTGTGACATCATGAAAGGTGACGTGGCTGTTGCCCAGGCTGTGGACCGCAAACGTCCGGGAATGAGGCATGTCTCCCGGGTGGTGGACACCTGGGTGGTTTCTGT
The DNA here is from genome assembly GCF_009828535.3 of Hylobates moloch. Taxonomy (NCBI): domain Eukaryota; kingdom Metazoa; phylum Chordata; class Mammalia; order Primates; family Hylobatidae; genus Hylobates; species Hylobates moloch. The sequence goes on from NW_026652299.1 coordinate 1,241,457, forward strand.
CTGGGGCGATTATGAACAAGGCTAGGACAAGCCTGATTTCACCTGCACGCACATCTACAGGCCACAGTCCTGGCTCTCTGGTCCTCCTGGGAGACCACAAAGCTGTTGTATTAGTTCATTCTCATGCTGCTGAAAAAGACATACCCTGGTTGGACACAGTGGCTCATGCCTGTAATCCCAGCACTTTGGGAGGCTGAGGCAGGTGGATCACTTGAGGTCAGGAGTTCGAGACCAGCCTGGCCAACATCATGAAACCCTGTCTCTACTACAAATACAAAAATTAGCCAGGCATGGTGGTGCACACCTGTAATCCCAGCTACTCGGGAGGCTGAGGCAGGAGAATCACTTGAACCCGGGAGGTGAGCTGAGATTGTGCCACTGCAGTCCAGCCTGGGCGACAGAGTGAGACTCCATCTCAAAAAAAAAAAAAAGACATATCTGAGTCTGGATAATTTATAAAGAAAAAGAGGTTTAAGAAACTAACAGTTTCACATGTCTGGGGAGGCCTCACAATCATGGCGGTAGGCAAAAGGCACATCTCACGTGGTGGCAGACAAGAGAGAGAATGAGAGTCAGGCACAAGGGGTTTCCCCTGATAAAACCATCAGATCTCATGAGATTTATTCACTACCACGAGAACAGTATGGGGGAACCACCCCCGTGATTCAATTACCTCCCACGGGGTCTCTCCCACAACATGGGGAAATTATGGGAGCTACAATTCAAGACGAGATTTGGGTGAGGACACAGCCGAACCGTATCGGCTGTCTCGCCAGGCCCTTCGGAAGAGTCTAATGGAGGAATGTCGAATACCTGACCCAGTGACTAGCACCCAAAAGCAACTCAACCTCGGCAGCTCTTAACTTGCTTCTTGCTGTTGTCTGAGCTTGAGGGAAAGGCTGTCACAGAGGGACTTGGGCTTCCCCGGAACAGGTGCCCCAACCCCAGCCCGTAGGTGGAAGATTCTTTGCTGTGGGTCTGTCCTGTGCACGCAGGTGTTGACCAGCCTCCCTGGCTCCCATCTACTCCATGCCAGCAGCAACTCCCTGTTAGAGAAAAAGAAAACATCATTCAATGATGCTTGTGGAAAATGGGAAGGCAGCCAGGCGCCATGGCTGATGCCTGTGATCCCAGGCCTTTGGGAGGCTGAGGTGGGAGGATTGCTTGAGCTCAGGAGGTCGAGGCTGCAGTGAGTGATGATCACGCTGCTGCACTTTAGCCTGGGCAATAGAGTGAGACCCTGTCTTTCTCAACACAAAATAAAAAACAAAAAAATTAGGCCAGGCATGGTGGCTCACGCCTGTAATCCCAGCACTTTGGGAGGCCAAGGTGGATAGATCACCTGAGGTCAGGAGTTTGAGACCAGCCTGGCCAACGTGGTGAAACCCAGTCTCTACCAAAAATACAAAAAAATTAGCTGGGTGTGTTGTTGGGCACCTGTAATCCCAGCTACTCAGGAGGCTGAGGCAGGAGTATCGCTTGAACCTGGGAGGCGGAGTTTGCAGTGAGCTGAGATCACGCCATTGCACTCTAGCCTGGGTGACAGAGCGAGACTCTGTCTCAAAAAAAAAAAAAAAAAAGCAAAGAAAGAGCCAGAGAAGCCTGATTGGGGTTTGCTCCGGGAGGGAAACTTGGTCACCTCCCCCACCACCAGCATGACAACCCAGGATGCACGAAGCTGTCCAGGCCGAGGGGCCCCCAGAGGCCAGGTCACCACTGGGTGAGAACTACTGTGTTTTTGTTTGGTTTGAGTGTTTTTTTTGGAAGCAGGGTCTCGTTCCGGCGCCCAGGCTGGAGTGCAATGGCGCCATTGTAGCTCACTGCAGCCTTGACTTCATGTGCTCCCGTGATCCTCCCACCCCAGTCTCCTGAGTAGCTGGGACTACAGGGGCACGCACCACCACGCCCGGCTAATCTTCGTATTTTTAGTAGAGTCGGAGTTTCGCCATGTTGGCCAGGCTGGTCTCGAACTCCTGACCTCACGTGATCTGCTCACCTCGGCCTCCTAAGCTCCCGGGTGTGAGCCATTGCGCCCAGCCGGTCTTTTCATTTGAGAACGCTTTGCAGTTTACAAAGAACTTCCCCATGTCTGGCCCTCAAGTTGATCCTGTTCCTATTTTAGGGATGAGGAGCAGGCTCAAGGGTAGCAGCCGTGCCCTCAGGGCAAGTGGCGAAGCATTGGGAAGTCAGATCCCACCTCCTCTCTCTCCGGGGCCCTTTGTACCTCTTCCAGATTTGACATGCACAGGGACCCCTTTTCCCTCTGCTCCCCACACAGGCAGAGGTCCCCCGCCATCCCGACAGCCCCGGCCCATCACTGCTTCCCGGGAGCAGCCTGAACACTGGGACCCAGCCGGGGGCCCCCACACTCCTGGGAGGGCCTTTGTTCAGGTGGAGCCTTCCAGGGGCACAGCACTGACCCAGCCGCACCCAAGACAGCCCTGAGTGTGCAGGCGGACCAGGTCAAGGTGCGGCCCTGCCTCTGCCGAGAGAGAGCCACATCCCCTCTCCTCCTCACGGGGGCAGGGAGCGCTGGAGATGGACAGGCGCCGCTGAGCCCTGCCGTCCTGCAAAGAAGCATGCATCACGTGTGTGGCGGTCAGCAAGCACCTTTCTGCAGAGGCTGCCCCTTCCCGAGGCGTGGGGTGCAGACACTGGGCCCCCTTCAGCTCCCGGGGAGCCACGCTGAACTTCCCGAGCTGGGGGTGGGATGTGGCCGGGGGTCCTGAAGTCCAGCCTGTTCCAGGTTCCAGTCTCTACTCTTCTGGGACCTGAGTCCCTGGGGGAGAGTCCGTGGGCATCCTGAGGGTAGAACTGCTGGGGCCACCTCCCACAGTCCATGCTCAGGGCTCCTGCCTGTCTTCTCCCTGCAGTAGAATTGATCCTGGTGGTCTCCGTGTCCCTTCCTTTCCCCAACCTCAGCCGGGGCCACCTGAGTCCCCCCGGTTACCCTCCATACCTCCAACTCTCAGGAAGAAGTGAGGGTAGGAGGGACCCCACCCCTCTCGGGGCGCCCCGGGCCCATGGTGCGATTGGACTCATCTCCCTGCAAGAACCAGCCCTGCACCACTGGGGTCCCGGGGCAGGCCCCGCTCTGTACCCCAGTTTCAGAGCCCTGGCTGTCACACAGCTTTTCCCAGGGCAAACAGGGACAGCCTATCTGGGCGTAACTAAGGCTGCCTCTGCCATAAAGCCGTAATAACAGGGACATTCACCAAGGCACGGGGCAAAGGTCTGCACGGCCCCTTAGAACCTGAACCCATACAACCACCCCACGAGGCAGGCATTCCTTCTTCTATCTCACTTTACATTTAATTGTATAGGTTTGAATATGTGGCCTGACGGCAGCCAAAAGAACATAAAACGGGTTTTCCAGAGAAGTCTGGTTTCTCACTCTGCCCCATCCACCCGCCAAAGGCCCCTGTTTCTACTGGCTTTTTTTTTTTTTTTTTTTTTTTACTTTTTAGAGACAGGGTCTCACTCTCTTGCCCAGACTGGAGTGTAATGGCACAATCTTAGCTCGCTGCAGCCTCATACTCCTGGGTTCAGGTGATCCTCCCACCTCAGCCTCTTGAGTAGCTAGGACTACAGGTGCACACCACAAGGCCCTAATTTTTTTTTTTATGTTTTTGAGACCGAGTCTTACTCTATTGCCCAGGCTGGAGTGCAATTGTGCGATCTCAGCTCATTGCAACCTCCTCCTGGGTTCAAGTGATTCTCCTGCCTCAGCGTCCTGATTAGCTGGGATTAGAGGTGCCTGCCACCACGACTGCCTAGTTTTTCATATTTTTAGTAGAGACAGGTTTCACCATGTTGGCCAGGCTGGTCTTGAACACCTGAGCTCAAGTGATCTGCCTGCCTCAGCCTCCCAAAGTGCTGGGATTACAGGCATGAGCCTAGCTATTTCATATTTTGTAGAGACAGGGTCTTGCTCTGTTGCCCAGGCTGGTCTTGAACTCCTGGGCTCAAGCAATCCTCACACCTCAGCCTCCCAAGCAGCTAGGACTACAAGCACGTGCCACTATGTCTGGCTAATTTTAAAATTTTTTATAGATATGGGGTCTTGCCATGTTGCCTAGTCTGGTGTTGAACTCCCAACCCCAGGCAATCCTCCTGCCTTGGCCTCTCAAAGTGCTGGGATTACAGGCATGAGCCACTGTGCCCGGCCTCTATTAGCTTCTTATTTATTTATTTATTGAGACGGAGTGTCGCTGTGTTGCCTAGGCTGGAGTGCAGTGGCGTGATCTTGGCTCACTGCAAGCTCCACCTCCCAGGTTCACGTTATTCTCCTGCCTCAGCCTCCCGAGCAGCTGGGACTACAGGCGCCCACCACCATGCCCGGCCAATTTTTTTGTATTTTTAGTAGAGACGGGGTTTCACCGTGTTAGCCAGGATGGTCTTGATCTCCTGACCTCGTGATCCACCCGCCTCGGCCTCCCAAAGTGCTGGGATTACAGGCGTGAGCCACCGCGCCCGGCCCGGCCTCTGTTAGCTTCTTGTTTACCCTTGTAGTCTTCCTTGTACCGGTGCAAACACGAATCTATGTTTTTCTCTCCTGCCCTTTCTTAACACTCAAGGTAGCATGTTATACACCAGTTCCGCACCTTGCTTTTTCATTAACAATGTACCGCAGAAGACCTTCCAAATCAGCATGCAGAGGGCTTCTGCTTTCTTTTTCACTGCTGCATAGAACTCCACTGTGTGGCTGTGCTAAGTGACTTAGCTAGTCCCTCAACAATGGCAACTTGGCTGTTTTCAGTCAGTCACAATGACCGTCGATGTCATCGCAGTGATCCTTGCACCTGTCCCTTTCACACATGAACAAACAGATCAATGGCACAAGTTTTAGAAGTGGGATTTCTGAGGCTGAGTGTCGTAGCTCACACCTGTAATCCCAGCACTTTGGGAGGCCGAGGCAGGAAGATTGTTTGAGCCCAGGAGTTCAAGACCAGCCTGGGCAACATAGGGAGACCCTGTCTCTATGAAAAAAATATAAAAATTAGCTGGATGTGGTGGCACACACCAGTGGCCCCAGCTACTCAGGAGGCTGAGGCGAGAGGATCACTTGAGCCTGGAAGTTCAAGACTGCAGTGAGCTAGGATTGCACTACTGTACTCCAGCCTGAGCAGAAAAGAGAGACTTTGTCTCAAAAGAAAAAAGAAGGAGGAGGAGGAGAAGGAGAGGGAGGAGGAGTGAGAGGAGAAGGAGAAGAGCGGAGGGGAGGAGGAGGAGAAGAAGAAGGGGGAGGAGAAAGAAGAAAAAGAGGAGGAAGAGGAAGAAGGAGGAGGGGGAGGCGGAGGAGAAAGAAAAAGGAGGAATAGGAAGCAGAAGAAGAAGATGATGAAGAGGAAGGAGAAGGAGGAGGAGAAGGAGAAAGAAGTAGTGGGATTTCTGGGTTCTAGCACAAATCGGGGCCATGGTCTCACGGACAGTGTGGCCAGACTCCTGCCCTGGGGCTCCACTGCCTGGCGCCTCTACCAGCAATGTGTTCAAGGACGCGCTCCCTGAGCCGTGCCACTGGGGCACCAGGTCTGATTTGGGTATTCCCCTGGATAAGAAGCAGAACTGCAATGTCTTTCTCTGATGTGCGTTTCTCTGATTATGGACACCTTTTCACGTGTTTGTTCTGTGCATTTCTTTTTCTGTGGACAATCTATTCACCTCCTTTGCCTTCTTTTATTGGTTGTGTTCTTTCACGCATGTTTAGGAGCCCTTTGCCTGGTAGATCTGAGTTGCAAGTATTTTTCCTAGTGTGTGCTTTGTGTTGTGACTTTACTTGCGAGGATTTTTGCCTTGAATCTGTTTTATGGTATTTAGATTTTTAATCATGATTAGAGAAACCTTTTCCCACTCTGAAGTTATACAGAAAGTTACGCATGTTTTCTTCAAGGCTGGGCACAGTGGCTCATGCCTGTAATCCCAGCTCTTTGGGAGGCTGAGGCAGATGGATTGCTTGAGCCCAGGAGTTCAAGAACAGCCTGAGCAGCCTAGTGAGACCCTATCTCTATTTAAAAATATAAAAATTAGCTGGGCACGATGGTGCATGCCTGTAGTCCCAGCTGCTTGGGAGGCTGAGGCAGGAGGATCACTTGAGCCTAGGAGGTCTGGGCTGTGGTGAGCCAGGATCGTGCCACTGCCCACCAGCTTGGGTGGCAGAATGAGATCCTGTTTCAAAACACACACAGACACACACACACACACACACACTTTTTCTTTTTTTTGGAGACAGAGTTTCGCTGTTGTTTCCCAGGCTGGAGTACAATTGTGCAATCTCGGCTCACTGCAGCCTCTGCCTCCCGGGTTCAAATGGTTCTCTTGCCTCAGGCTCCCGAGTAGCTGGGACTACAGGCATGCATCACCACACCCAGCTAATTTAGTATTTTTAGTAGACATGGGGTTCTCCATGTCAGTCAGGCTGGTCTCGAACTCCCGACCTCAGGTGATCTGCCCGCCTCAGCCTCCCAAAGTGCTGGGATTACAGGCATGTGCCACCACACCCAGCTAATTTTGTATTTTTAGTAGAGACAGGGTTTCTCCATGTTGGTCAGGCTGGTCTTGAACTCCTGACCTCAGGTGATCTGCCCACCTTAGCTTCCCAAAGTGCTGGGATTACAGGCGTGAGCCACCTTGCCCGGCCAGAACTTAACATTTTTTACAAAAGGAACTACTAAATGATGAAAAATTTCTGGAGATGGATGGTGGCAATGTTTGTACCACAACGTGAATGTACTTAATGCCACCGAACTGTACACTTAAAATGGTTAAATTGGCCTAGTGTGACGGCCACCGTGCCGAACCTAATCGTCTAATCACACCTGTGATCCTAGCACTTTGGGAGGCTGAGGCAGGAGGATTGCTTGAGGCCAGGAGTTCAAGACCAGCCTGATCAACGTAGCAAGACCTTATCTCTGAAAAAATATTTTTTAACTTAAAAAAATGGTTAAAATGGTAAATTCTATGAGATGTTTACTTTACCACAATAAAAAGTAAACTTTGGCTAGACACAGTGACTCATGCGTGTAATCCCAACACTTTGAGAGGAAGAGGCGGGAGGATCACTTGAGCCCAGGAGTTCAAGACCAGCCTAGGCAACAGAGCAAGACCCTGTCTCTACAAAAAAATCAAAGAGAATTAGCTGGGCATGGTAGCACCAGCCCTCGGTCCCAGCTACTCGGGAGGCTGAGGTGGGAGGATCACTTGAACCTGGGAAGTGGAGGCTGCAGGGAACTGTGATTGCACCAATGAACTCCAGTATGGGTGACAGAGTGAGATGCTATCTCATAAAACAAACAAAAACATAAATAAATAATTCAAAATTTTAAAAATTAGGCTGGGTGCAGTGGCTCGCGCCTGTAATCCCAGCACTTTGGGAGGCCGAGGTGGGTGGATCACCGGAGGTCAGGGGTTAGAGACCAGCCTGGCCAACATGGTGAAACCGTCTCTACTAAAAATACAAAAATCAGTCGGTGTGGTGGCTCACACCTGTAATCCCAGCACTTTGGGAGGCTGAGGCAGGTGGATCACTTGAGGCCATGATTTCGAGACCAGCCTGGCCAACATGGTGAAACCCCGTCTCTATTAAAAATACAAAAATTGGCTGCGCGGTGGCTCATGCCTGTAATCCCGGCACTTTGGGAGGCCGAGACAGGCAGATCACAAGGTCAGGAGATCGAGACTATCCTGGCTAACACAGTGAAACCCCAACTCCACTAAAAATACAAAAAAAGAAAAAAAAAAATTAGCCGGGCGTGGTGGCAGGCACCTGTAGTTCCAGCCACTCAGGAGGCTGAGGCAGAAGAATTGTTTAAACCTGGGAGGCAGTGATCCGAGATTGCGCTACTGCACTCCAGCCTGGCAACAGAGTGAGACTCCGTCTCAAAACAACAACGACAGCAACAAAAACAAAATTTAACCAGACGTGGTGGTGGGCACCTGTGATCCCAGCTACTCGGGGGGCTGAGGCAGGAGAATCACTTGAACCCGGGAGGCGGAGGCTGCAGTGAGCCAAGATGGTGCCACTGCACTCCAGCCTGGATGACAGAGTGAGACTCCATCTCAGAAATAAATAAATACAAATTAAAAAATTAAAAAGATAATAAAAGTGTGTGATTAGTAACAAAAGCCTGCTATGGAAAGAATGCATTTGGGTTAGAGGAGTGACACCATGAGTAATGTAAAGAGTCCCGTGGAGACGGCCACAGCTTCTCGGGAGGCTCCCAGTGCATCCCAGGACCCTGAGTGCGGAGTGTGGGCCGGGACAAGGGAAGCACCCTTCCCATCCCCGGGGGATGTCTTTCTGCAAACATCCTGGAGACGTGGGACATTGTCACTACTGCTGCTGCTGAGTGATTTCTCGGCACCTGTTTCTGTGGCTAGGTTGCAGGCATCACTGTGGCTGGCTGCCCCAGACGGCCGTGTGCGCCTCAGCAAAGAGGGGCCTCCCAGGTGGCCAGTGCAGAACCCGCAAGTGGGGGTGAGAGATGGCCCTGGAAGCTGCCCCCGTGCTCCACAGCAAGAGGCCACTGGGCTGCTGCCTAAATCCCCAGCCACGCGGTGATAAGGACGACACCCAGAAGATGCACAGACCTCCCTGCACTGGCTCCTGAGTCCCACCTGAGCCGAGAAAACAGGCTCCCGGGTCCCACCTGAGCTGAGAAAACAGGCTTCCCAGAACCCTGGGCAGATGCCATGGGTGCCCTGGGGGGCCCTCGGTTGCCCAGGCCTGAAACTGCTCTTCCTGCAGCGCTCAGAGAGGGGCGGGACTTGGGGACCCAGAAGAGTGGCAAGGGGCTCCGGACGGATCCCCTCTCCAGCCTGTCCTCCACCTGTGACAGGAAGCAGAGGCAGCTCCCTCAGGCGCCAGCCCCCACCTGAGGATCCCTCACAGGACTCCTTGGGCCAGTGGTGCCCTAACCCCATCCTGGGCCTGCTGTATCCCCTGGCAACCACCAGCTAGGGCTTTAGAAGGGGGCTGGCCCCACCCACAGAGGCTGTGATCATTAGCCTCTTATCTCCATTTTTACAGTGCTGGTTTGCTTGTTTTGTTTTGTTTTTTTGAGACACGGTCTCACCTTGTCACCCAGGCTAGAGTGCAGTGATGAAATCATGGCAGCCTCCACCTTCCAGGTTCAAGCCAGCCTCCTGCCTCAGCCTCCTGAGTAACTGGGGCTACAGGCACATACCACCACGCCCGACTAATTTTTGTAATTTTTTTGTGGAGATGGGGTCTCACTATGTTGTCCAGGCTGGTCTGGAACTCCTGGGCTCAAGCGATCCTCCTGCTTTGGCCTCTCAAAGTGCTGGGATTACAGGCATGAGCCACGTCCCCAGCTGGCCTTAACGTTTTTTATGTTTGTAAAGACGGAGAATGGGGGAAGGGAGGTTTCGCTATGTTGCCCAGGCCGGTCTTGAACTCCCGGCCTCCAGAGATCTTCCCGCAGGGCCTCCCAAAGCCCGGGGATTGCAGGTGCGCGCGGGGCCAGCGGCCCCCAGGGCGGGAGAGGAGGGCGTGGCCGGGGGCGTGGCCGCGGGGGCGGGGAGGGGCGTGGCCCGGGGGGGCAGGGCGGCGTGACGCGCTCGCCGCGGATCCCGGAAGCGGTGTCAGATGCTGGGGAGCCGGGCGGGCGGGCGCGGTGGCGGCGGGGGGGGGGGGGGGACTTGTTGTTCTTCGCGAAGTCGGAGCCCGAGCGCCAGGCGGCGGCGGCGGCGGCGGCCGAGGGAAGCGCGAGAGTGAGCGCCGGCGCGAGGACAGCGCGTGCCCGCGAGGAGCCGCCGCGCGCCCGCGCTCTCCGCGCGACGCCAGGTGAGGGGCGGTGGGGCAGCGGGGCCCGGGCCGCGGCTGGGACGGGGACCGGGGCGCGGGGCCGGGGCTACCTGGCCGCTGAGTCACGGCCGCCCGGGGGCGCGGGCCGAGGGTGGCGGGGTTGGGTGCGCGGGGCCCGAGACCCTCATGCGGCCCGCGGCGCTGCCCGGCCACCTGCCCAGGTAGGCCCCGCCCCGCAGGCCCGGGGGCTTCCCCTGGACGCGAGGCTCTCTCCCCTGCACGTGCCGCCCGGGCCATGCTTGCCGCGCCGGGGGCCCCGGGGCGCGGACCGCAGACCTGGGAGGGCGGGGGTCCACGCGGGTCGGCGGCGCGCATCGGGCCCGCGCCTTCACACCTGCGGGGGGCGGGGCGGGCGCCACGTGCGGGAGGCGCGGGGAGGGCGCGGGCGCGTGGATTCCCCGCGGCTTCTGCCCCAGCGTGGCTTCCGCGTGCGGCCCCGGACTGCCCCCCGCGCTTCCTCCCGGTGACGGGCGGCGCTGTGGCCCAATGGCTGGGCCCACGCGTGCCCGGGGGACGGGGTGGGGGTAACTGGGTCTCCCCACAGGCGGGATCCTGGGACTGGTGTCTCTCTCAGCCGCCCACCTGCCAGGGTTGCTGGAAGGAAGGCCGTGGGGAGGCGGGAGGGGGGCAGGTGACAGTGGCCCCAAGGCGCGTCCCTTTGCTCACGTGTAGGGCAGGGGTTCAGGCCTCTTCCCGCTCCCACTGCGTGGGTTCTTCTGTGCCTCTGTCAAGTTCAGGAAACTGTGTATGTGCCCGTGACTGTGGTGACTGTGTGTGTGTGTGTGTGTGTGTGTGTGTGTGTGTGTGTCTGCATCTGCACAGCCTCTAGATCCTGGGGGGTGGGACGAGGCGCCACCGAGAAACCCAGAAAGCCAGGACCCCTCCTGGCCTTGGCCCTTGACCTGGGTCCGCCTGGGACACAGCAGTGACCCTGCGCTGCATTCTCACGCTCACACCGTGTGCGTCCGTGTTCGCAGGGCCTCCCGTGTCCCTCTCCCGGTGTCCTGCGTCCCTGAGCATGCTGTTTCTTGCTTCTTAAGCAGCTCTTGTAGCTGAGGCAGAAATTAGATCCACTCACCATTCATTCACCAGGTGACCCACAGGCAGTCAGCCACTCTCTGGCCAGGTGCCTGGCCTTGGGAAGATCCTGAGACTCAAAACGCCCCCCACCGCCGGACACCGTGGGCTAGGGGATATCTGTGTGGTTCGGCTCTGGCACCGCCCTTCCCACCGCTCTGATTCTCCAGGGTGGGCTGCCAGGTCTTTTTACTGGCACTGAGGTTTCACTGTCACAGCGTGTTGTTGTAAGGGGATCTCCAACACAGAGTGGGGTGCCCTGTGCAGCTTCTCCAAGCCCAATGTCTTCAGGGACATGGAGCGTTAAAAGCCATGGGCGGGGTCTGGAGAGCATAGGTGGGCTGTGCAGGTGTCTGGGACACACCTACACCCTATTTGGGCGTCCAGTGCCATTTATGAGAACATCTCCCTTTCTTAGGTAACCCAGTAGGAATGTCTGAGTTTGACCTTGGGAGAGGGAGTCTGCTTTTAAAACTAGACCTCTCATTATTCCAAAATAAGACACTTATTAAAGCAGAAAAACAAACCAGGCTTCTCCTGCCTTTTATCCTTGAACCGAGTCAGGGCTTTGAGGGGCTGGTTCCCCGCAGCGTTGACTCCCCAGGTGCTGGTAAACCCGGGAGCCAGCGTTTACTGAGGGTCGGGGCTGTCGGGGCGCCAGCCTTTGTGTGCACCCGGGAGGCTGCTGTTAAGGGAGACCGTCTTGCGGGCCACAAGGCGTGTGCCTTCACCCACGGGGCTCAGCGATGGCTGCATTTGTTTACAGTCTCCGGCAAAGCTGTTTGCCACCCAGACGGAGAAGAAGTTGTGCCTGTTCTTGTCCCAGCTGTTTCTGAGTCTAAAGGTTTCTGGAGTGGACTTTCTGGGTTTCGGGTCCAGTCCACACGGGAAATGGAAATCTGGCCAGCTGGGAGAAGGCTCCGTGTGGCCGCCTTTCAACAGTAAACAGTGACTCACCGCTCTGTCCCCACCCTCCCTACTCTCTGCGAATGGAAGATGCCTTTCCCCGCTATTTATTTTTGCTTTTTATAAGTCACAGACTCGTCATGTTTCCGCTTTCCTACAGTTTCAGGAAACTGGGAGTGTCGTCTTAAAATCATAGAGTTTTAGAGCAGGTACAAGTGAACCTGAGTGGCCACATGCCCCGCCCCCCCGACCGGCTGCTGTAGATGAGGAAGCCCAGGCCCTGAGGTCTGCTGGCCTGTCCCGAGGGCCCTTGGGGTCTGGTGTAGAGCCTGCCTGCTTCTCCGCACTGTGCGTCGGGTGTCCTGGGGAAGGTATTGGGGTGGAGACTGCCCTCTCCCTGCCCTCCATGCGGGGCCGGCTCATCTCGCACAGTGGGGGCTCATGTAGGGTGTAGGGAAGACCTTCTCCCTGCTTGCAAGGAGCTCACCGTGCCGTGGGGAGGCCCCCTGTCCCCAGAAGGATCTAGAACCAGGCCTTGGTAGAGGGTGCTTGCCCACCCGAGGAGGAGAGCAGTGGGGAGTGTTTCTGGAAGAAGCAGGGCAAGGAACCACGTGCTCTCTGCAGATGGTGATCAGAAACCTGAAACAGCATTGGGGTGGGGGAGTCGGGGTTTGGGAGGAACCCCAAGACTTTTGACTGCCTGTGGGGCTGCGTGGGGGGCACCAGGATCAGGGTGAGGGCATCCCATTTGGCAAAGCTGTGGTCCAGACAGGAGACGCTGGAGGCCTGAGCCTGGGCAGGTGCTGTGGGTTCAGGCGGGAGAGGCTTGAGGGCTGGGATCAAGCCTGGTCGGCGTGTGGACGAGGAAAAGAAAGAGGGGCAGGGGCAACTCCAGTGAATGATGCGGTTGGGGGCTGGGGGGCGTCTGGGCCCCCCAGAATGCCCCTGGTTGGACTTGGAGGCTGGGAGTGGATTGAAGCCCCAGGGCGGCCGGGGGAGAACAGGATGCTGACAGGGAGCTGGAGGCCGAGGACAGGAGCATGGTGTGGTGGGAGCCAGGGCGGGGACTGGAGGGGGTGTGGTGTGTTCTGCAGTTGCTCTCTGCTGCTGCAGCTGCCTAAGTCACCTCTGGATGTAGCGGAATGACACAGCTTCCTCAGACTGCAAATGCAAGGTGACCAGACGTCCTCCAAGCCGGGCCGACAGTCGTGGTTTGCTGGAGGGCAGCCAGCCAGGGCCAGCCTGCTGGCTGGTATGGGCCAGGCTGGGGGGTGCCAAGTGGGGTGCCTCCTGCATGCTGAGTGGGACTGTGTGCGGGACAGCCGGACAGTGGAGGTCCTCCCAGTGTAGGACCTCATCCTCAGTAGGAAGGGTGTCTGGCTGGTCTCTGGGACCAGCCGGGCTGCAATTAGTTGGTTGACACATGTTTGACAGGCACCCACTGGGTACCAGTGCCACAGTGGCCCCACCTACCCTTGCGCTCCAGTGTGGAGGGTGCCCGGCTTGGGGTCTCTGGCAGAAAGGCTCCCGGGAGAGGCGGGTACACCCTGGGCGGCCTCTGATTTTTGGATTACACCTGTCGTGGGAGTCACTGGGGGGGGGGGGGGGGGCGGAGGGCGCTTGCTGCTGTGCTGCTGGGTTTCTGAACCCCAGTCTCTCGCACGGAGCTCCCGTCCTCTGCTCCTGGTCTGCCTCCCGCCCCTCCTCCCTCTCCCGCATCCCACATCCCCTGAGACCCATGGAGAATAGAAGTGGAAGAGCCACTCCGTCTTGATCAAACTGGCTGGGCGGCTGAGGGGGTGGGGCATGGAGTCTGTGTCGTCATTCACCCCTTGGGCAAGAACAAGTGACCCATCCAGAGCCCCCATGCCGGCCGCGGAGAGTAAGCGGCGGCCCCGATGCGTCCTCTCATCTGGGAAGAATCAGAGCCCCGAAGCTGAAATCCCCGTTTCTTTGTGGGCATCCACAGCCGGGACCGTTCAGAGGGGTCATCCAGCCGTCAGCTCTCAACTCACTTTTGCACTCTCTCTCTCTCTCTTTTTTTTTTTTTAAGAGACAAGGTCTTGCTCTGTCACTCAGGCTGCTGGAGTGCAGTGGTGTGATCACAGCTCACTGCAATCTCGACTTCACGGCTCAAGCAATCCTCCCACCTCAGCCTCCCAAGTAGCCGGGACCATAGTCGTGTGCCATCACACCTGGCTATTTAAAATTCTTTTTTTTTTTTTTTTTTGTAGAGATGGGGCCTTGCTATGTTGCCCAGGCTGGTCTAAAACTACTGGGCTCAAGCATTCGGCCTCTGAAGGTGTTGATATTACAGACAAGAGCCACCGTGCCCAGTCCCAACTTTATGGAGAAAATGTTCCCTCCTGGGCCCCAAAGCAGGTCTTTTCAGCTTGTGCCAGCACAGCAAGAGATGCCAACCCCCTACTGAGCAGGGTCAGACCCATGGATGACCAGTGAGTATTTGCTGGGACTTAAAAAGTTAAAAATGGCTGGGCATGGTGGCTCATGCCTGTGATCCCAGCACTTTGGGAGACTGAGGCAGGAGGATGACTTGAGGCCAGGAGTTCAAGACCAGCCTGGGCAACATGGTGAGACCCCGTCTCTACAAAAAAGTTTAAAATTCTCCAGGTGTGGTGGTGCCCACCTGTAGTCCCAGCTGCTCGGGAGGCTGAGGCAGGAGGATCGCTTGAGCCCAGGAGGTCTGCAGTGAGCCATGATCGCACCACTGCACTCCAGCCTGGGTGACAGAGTGAGACCTTGTCTCTAAAATGAAAATTAAAAGGGAAAACATCCTCCGTGGCGGAGGTGGCTGCCTGGGGCTCACCTGCTCCTGAAAGCACAGTTGTGCACGGCTGACCCTGGGCTGCCTGCCCTGCCGCCAGGAGCCCAGGCTCTGGATCCTCACCCTCTGCAAGGAGCCTCCCTGGGTGGAGCCGCCCTGCCCTGCGCTTTGTGGAGCCCAGGCCCTCAGTCTGGATCCTGGAAGGGGGCACCCGGCGTCCCAACTCCCTGTCACTTATCCCCAGCTGCAGCCGCAGGAATTGCCTCCATCTGAGGCTGCTGGCAGTTCCTTTTCCTCGAGAGGAAATGATGACCCCCGCTGAGCCTCGTTTAGTTCTGCGTCACGTTGAGGTGTCTGGCCTTGGGTTGAAAACCCTGCCTCTTCCATCAGGAAACCAGTCACCTGAGAGCTGTTCCAAGTTATAGGTGGTGCCGGAGAAGTCTGCTGCCCGGCACTGCTCCCGGGACGTGGAGCGTGAGCGCTGCACCCTTACTTAGGTCGGCTGTCTGTCGGGGCCCCACAGCGGAAACTCAGACCCGCCCACCCAGGCCCCCGCGGTGGCGCTAAACACTGCACTTCTCTGGTGACTCCACTGAAACTCAGAGGAGCTCGGGCCGTCAGGTGCTTGTGCGTGGCGATGCTGGTGTTTTGTTAGCTGCTGAGCGTAAGACAATGCGAGGACGTCGTTCCTTGGGGGCTGCTGGAGGGGAGCTTGGCTGCAGTGCTGACCAGGTGCTGATGCAGTAGCCCCTGCCTTGGGCCCGGGGTAGCGGGAAGCCGGCGTCATGGGCGTCTCTGCGACCCCAGGCACGCTCTCCCCCTGGATGACACCCTGAGGCTGCATCTCTGGCCCTGGGGAGGGAGCCCTTTCTACACGCGCTCCGGCGGCCCTTGAGGCCCTGTGGGGTCGGACAGTTCATAAAACCCTGTTCAGGGCAGTCGTCATTTTTAGATCAGTTGCTTTACAAACTTTTTTTGCCCATACAAAACTCTTCTCTGAATGTCCTTCCCAAAGCAAGCTGTCATGTTTCTTGCCTCTGATGTTTAAAGCGACGTTAGGTTAATGCTGCTTGGATTTATTCTGTGCGTGGTGGGGAGAGATAGGCGCCAGCACCATCCCATCCCGTGCTGGGTTCCTGAGAGAAGCTTTGCTACCTGGCTGGGCCGTCCCTGCTGCGTCGTCTCTTGGGGGGCGCGTGGCTGGTCCAGGCTTCCTCGGCAGAGCCGAGTTGTGAGCTGCCCAAGGAAGTGGGGGGGCATGCTTGTGAGCACGGCGTGGGGGCCGCCTGGGAGCCCTGCGTCCGCCAGGTCTCTGGTTCCTCGGAGGGCCCCAGTGCAGGTGTGCCTCGAAGTACCGGGGGTTTGAGCGGGGCACAGGCATGCTTCAGCAGCCCTGGCGACCTTCACCTCCTGGAAGTAGTCAGCCACCCCTCCTGGGGCGTCCCCGGCTACCGTGTGCCTCCGCAACGTCACAGGGCATCGCAGGAGGCATCTTTTTAGTGGAAAGATCCCCACACTGAACTCTGCCCCAGCATCCGGCCGAGCCCCACACGTCACCGTGGGTCTGGCCAGACGGTCCTGTCCCCCGGACCTTCCTTTTCCGCCCGGCTGTGCTGCCACGGCAGGCAGTGGGCCCGGGGGCCCAGGAGCGGGTCCTTGCTGGGTGGGAGGCCCGGGTGTGTGGGAATGCGCGCGGCTCTGTAAACATCTGGTGACTCACTGCATAGCTATGTCGTGGCCGGCCTCTGCACTGACGTGCTCGCAGTGGAGCTGGAAGCGGTGCCTGCGGCCCCTCCCTCTGACATGGAAAAGTTTCTCATGGTGCTCCCAGCCGCCGGCATTTGCAGGTCCCCACGGTGGCGGAGGCAGCTGGGCCCCGGCCTCTCCACTGTCACCCTCACCCCAGGGCAGGGTGCAGAGGAGCCTGGAGCCCACCTGGCCTTCCCCAGGACCGGCTGGTGCCGTCCTGTGCCATCTATGTCAGCGCCCTGAGAGCAGCTGGCCTTGGCAGGGGCAGCGGACTCGGCAGCCTGGCGCAGGACCCTGTCTCACCTGTGCGGCCCTCTGGTTGTGGGGGTGGGTGGGTTGCGGGGTGGGGCCCCCATCGGAGGCAGGGCTGGAGGGTGGAGGGATTTGGGCCCGAGGGCTCCCTGGCCCAGGGTGGGGAGGGTCCTGGGCCGGCAGGGAGGACGGGATGGGGTCACCCGCCCCATGATGCCCATGTCCAATGGAGGTGCTGACCAAGGACGCCCCCGACTGCTGTATGCTGCTCTGACGTTCCTGCGGGAACCCGTGTCTGGTGTTTGGGGTATGGGAGTGGGTGCTGTGGACCCCTGTCCCGTGAGCTGCCCGGCGCCTTCCACCCGCCCCTCCCGGCCGCCGGGCGCAAATGGGTTTGTTGACTGCCTGCCGGCCTCGTGATGTCTGCGCAACCTGACCTGAAGTCAGGATCGCGTTTGGGCTTCTCGGTTTCCATGACAACCGTGGAGGCTGGCTCCGTCCCAAGGTCGCCATGGCAACTATCGGAGGGCTCATGCCCGGGATGCTTTGGCTGGGTTTTTCATGAATGATTAGAATGTGTGACACAATGCAGACGTGAGGACGGTGGGGGCGGTGGCGGGGGCGGTGGCGGGGACGACTCCCGCCAGACGGTCGAATGCTCGGCAGGGCGGCGGCTCCCCCACCTCCCTGGTCTCTGGCTGCGGCCCCCGGACCTGCCGCCACTCAGGAACCGCACACCCCCTTGGGCCGCAGGGTCCTCACTCGGTGGCAGCTTAGGTGGAGGTGGTGATGTCACAGCTGCAGCGGCCAGGGCCGTGGTAGGTGTCCCGTGGCCTGTGGGGAGGGCGGGGTGGGAGGGCGGCTGGGGCTCCACCCAGGCCCACCGTGGGGGAAGCTGGTGAGGCCAGGGGATCCCCAGAGGCCCCCTCTCGGGGATCCAGGCTGGGTTGGGAGCACCGGAGCCTTTGCCAGGGTAGGGTCGCTGTCCAGCGGGGCCCCACGCTCCACGGGGCCAGCACAGCCGTCTTGGGGGAGGGAGGTTTTGCCACCGGTCACTTTGGTCTTCAGGACGGGGCACCTTGTGCTGTGCAGGTACAGACGTCTTCTCTGACCTCAGGGAGAGTAAGAACAGGAAGCAGCCACTGCCGGCGCCTGCTGGTCACCCCACAGCGCTGGCGGCTGCAGCCCAGGTCTGCAGGGCAGCAGGGGGCTGCACCTGGCTGCCAGGCCCTGGGGTGGGGGTCCCAGCCGCTCTGTGGACTGTGCTAGAGTGTGAGGTGCAGCCATACCTCCCCCTGAACCCTCAGGCAGGGACAGAGGCTGGGCCAGGATGCCCCACCCCCTGGGAAGCCCCCCAGGACGGGCTGGGCCGGGACGGTGCCCCGTCTTGTTTTCAGGGTGCTGTGACTGTCCACCCCGGGCTGAGGAGCGTCCTTGCATGGGAGGTGGCCACCCCGTCGGGCGCTGCCGGCCCTGACCTGCACCGGCTTCTCTGCTTGTCCATGTTTTCCAGCTACGAGTTCCAGGGAGCTCTGTCCTGGTGACCGTGCCCGGGTTATGACGACTAATCCCAAACCGAACAAGGCATTAAAGGTAAGGCTGGTTCCAGGCAGGCCCCGTCTCAAGCACAGGTGTGGGAAAGGCCCCCCGGTCCGATAGCCGCTGCTTTCCCAGGGCCGTCCTGAGCCTGTGATGGAGGCCTCCCTGTTGCCAGGAGGAGGGGGGCTGCTGTGGCCGAGGGATGTTCACAGGAGAGGTGGGGTCAGGATCAGGGACTGTGGTTCCAGGAGATGACTCCCAGGCTGAGGGCGTGGCAGGGTCTGATGCCTGCCTGCCTGGGCTGTGTGTCTGCCGGGTGCTTTTGCATGAGCTCATCCCCTGGCAGCAGGCGTGGGCAGCATGGCCTCTGGTGAACGCGATGCTCCAGCTCCCAAGGCCCAAGCCCACCTGTGCCTGGCGCTTGCCTGCGACGGCGTGTGCCTGTGGGCCGGCTCAGTCCCAGCAGCAGGACCCATGCGCTCCGGGTCCTTGTGGGCTCTGAGGCTGTCGGTAACCAGGAGTGACCGATGTCACCACTGGCTTTTCCTGTTCAGAAAGGGTCCTGTGGGGCCACAGCTGTCATGTGGGCTGCCTGCGTGCACAGTGTCCTGCGGTCCCTGGTGCGGATGGTGAAGGCCAGCTCTGAGAGAGTGCGGGCGTGCAGGGGCACCGCAGGGTCCCTGGCCACCCCCATGCCGGTCCCAGGCAGACACCCCACGTTCTCCCGCTGCTGACCCTGCGCTGTGGCCCCCCAGGTCAAGAAGGAGGCGGGCGAGAACGCCCCGGTGCTCAGCGATGATGAGCTGGTGTCCATGTCGGTGCGGGAGCTGAACCAGCACCTGCGGGGTCTCAGCAAGGAGGAGGTGACCCGCCTGAAGCAGCGTCGGCGCACACTCAAGAACCGCGGCTACGCGGCCAGCTGCCGCATCAAGCGGGTGACGCAGAAGGAGGAGCTGGAGCGGCAGCGCGTGGAGCTGCAGCAGGAGGTGGAGAAGCTGGCGCGCGAGAACAGCAGCATGCGGCTGGAGCTGGACGCCCTGCGCTCCAAGTACGAGGCGCTGCAGACCTTCGCGCGCACTGTGGCCCGGGGACCTGTGGCGCCCTCCAAGGTGGCCACCACCAGCGTCATCACCATTGTCAAGTCCGCCGAGCTCTCCTCCACCTCTGTGCCCTTCTCGGCCGCATCCTAGTGCCGGCCGGGGGCGGGGGGTGGCAGGCAGCGGGCGGGCGGGCGGGGCACACCCCTCGTACCTCTCACTGGGACGCAGACTCTCGACATCCGAGTCCAAGTGCAGGCCCCTCGGGCGCAGGCACCTCACACCAGGATGAGACTGTGGTGCAGGGTGAAGCGTGGGCTCCCGTGGACCCAGAGCTGCACGCCGGTCCACACACACACACACGCCTGCCACCTGCTCCCCGCAGGATGTGTCTGTGTGTGGGAATTGGTATCTTGCGCCCGTGGGAGTCGGGACATATAACGGAAGGGCCCTCGGGAAGTTCCGTGTCCTCTGTGGGGGCTTCAGGCCCCTGTGGTCAGGTCTAGCGTGGGGCTTGTTTTCCACTCCTGCTGTAAGCAGCCTTCGACACTTGTCCTGCCACGGCCTCCCAGCTGGTGCGGGAGCCCCTGGCTGCCCTGACCGACTCCGCAGTCCCCGGGGAGGAGCGTGGATGGTGCGTCGGCAGCTCCGTCCTTCCAGCTGTCCTGTTGCAGTGCCCGTGATCCACGTCTGCCTTAGCGGGGGCCTGCGTGAGTGGGCGCGGTGTGGGAGGCTGCCTGCATGGGGTGGTGTCTGTGTATATGCACACGTGTGTGTGCAGGCACGCCTGCCATCACGGCACCGGGGCTGAGGGGGTGCAGCTTGCTGCTGTTCACTGGGGGAGGGCCTGTGGGCACACGTGGCAGAGAGAGTGGCTCATACGTTTTGAGGTCTCCCCTGTGCTCTGGTGACCCGAGGAAGTTGTGCAGCACAGCGCAGAAGCCCCTGCCTATAGGAGCCGGCCCCCCAGACACCGACCCCACAGGCCGTCCTGGATGTCAGCGGACACAGGCAGGGGTGCCCCGTCATTTGATGGTGAGCGGGACTCGGGCTCTGTGTCCTGGAGCTGCTTCTCACCAGCTGTGGTCAGTGCAGGGGGAACGAGGAGGTCTTTTGGGGGCCTGGCGGGGGGGGAGGGCTGCTGCAGTCTAGGGAGAGGGGGTGCAGCCTGGGGGACGTTGGTGGACGTGGACGTGGACGTGGAGGTGGAAGGAAGAGGACGTTGCGTGGAGTGGTGGGAGGAGGCGGGAGCCGTGTGCGAGAGCAGGTGGAAAGCCTTGAGGGGCAGGACCAGGATGCGGCTGGCTTGTAGAAGAGCTCAGGAGTGGGCCTGGCACTCTAGAGGGCACGGCGGGTGGGGAGGCAGCAGGCACCAGGCCAGGAGAGCCTCGTGGACGTGGCTCCCGCGTGCACACCCCCAGGAGCACAGCCACGGGCTGCAGGTGTGGCCTCGGCACTCAGTCCTCACCTGGAGCCTTTGCCTGCTCCTCCTTCCAAGAGTACTGAGGCACCAGTGGGCTTGGCACTCCACCTTGGGCTTCCTTTTCCTGGAGAGCCGCCTTGAGGGTCCCTCCTGTGACTGGGGTCTCTGCAGTGGGAGCTGCGGGGGTTGCGGAGCCCCTGCCTGGGGGAGCTGGTGGAATGCGAGCCGCCGGCCGGGGGCTGCCACATAGGACATGCAAGGTGGTGCCTGGGGCCCCAGCTCCCTCTCAGCTGCCCCTGCCCACCCAGTAACAGCCCCCACCGGCTACAGAGCCCAGGCCGGTGCCAGCCACGCTGGGAGGGCAGAGGACAGACAGCCCCGAGGCTGTGACTTGGTTCTGTGTCTGCTGTTAGAAGTTGAGTGGGAAGCTGCAGGCCCGCCAGGACCGCTGGGTCCCTACAGAGCAAAGGCCTGCGTGTTCCCAAACAGCCGTTGCCCCCGTGGCCGTGGTAGGTAATCCATATTGGATGTCATAAGGACCAGGGGGATATTTAAAGAGAGAAACAGAAAATATATAGAGATATAAAATTATATTCACAGTTTATCTACAGATTTTTCGTAACAATCTTTCTTTTCCAGTTTGATACTGTAAATCTATCAGAGCAGAGCCGGGGGGCACGGGCACAGGTGGGAGTTGGGAGCAAACCGGAGGCCCGGGCTGCCCGCCGTCCCCCTCTGTCTTCCCATGGACTGCACCAGGCAGCTGGGCCCTGCAGGACAGGCCGCGGCGGGTGGCCAGTTCTGACCCGTCTTGGGGTTCTTGGTGTCCACGTCTTGTGGGCCGTGGGTGTCCACCTGCCCTTGGCCTGTGGTGCTTTGCCGGAGAAGGGACTCCCCGGTCCCCAGGGTGGACGGAGCCGCTGTCACCGCCCAGAGCCCGGCAGGGGAAGCACGGCGCGTTCTGCTTTTCTTTTCAGATCGTTGAAATTTCATTGTCATGATTTAATATATGGATTTTTTTATTTAAGAAAAAGACGAGGGCCTCTTTGTCACATGGGTTTGTTTTCTGTCTCCGTGCCTCTGGCTTCCCAAAGAGATCCAGGTCTTTGCGTTTCCAGGGCGTGGGGACCCCGGCCCCCCCACGTCGCCACGCCGCCACACCGCCTCACCCTGACCTCTGTGCTACTTGGCAGTTCCATTTCATTATTTATTTTTTGTGCTGCTTTTTATCATGTTATAAATTATTGAGAACAGATCACATGTGGGCCCGTGTCTGGCCGCCGCCGCCCTGCCGCGTCCCTGCGGCCACCACCTAATTTATTGCCGTGCGTCCTGCTGCTGTGACCGCTTTTGTACCTTTGCAATAAAGAATTTTCTGGTTTCAGACCCTTTTGTTGCGTAGCTGGTGCTTTCGGCTCCAAGAACCACACCCCCCGCAATCCCAGGGGACCCCGCCTGTCCCTCCCCGGGGTCAGGATCCGGGCACTACGTGTAAGTGGCTTTCCCAGACTGCTGGCCCGTGACCGTGAGGCTGGGACAGCCACGGGGGAGGTGCTGGTTAGGTGGCCACGTCCTGGGCTCAGTCTCCAAGGGTCAGGCTGCAGTCCTGAGTGTCCCCATCTGCCCCACCCGGAGCCCCCTGTCCATGCAGCCTCTCCCAGTGGAAGGAGCAGAGAGCAGCACTGTTGTCAGTGTTCCCCTTCCCCGGGAGACCCCTCGCCCAGCTTTGCCGGGCTCTCAGAGGAGCCTGCAGGAAGCTGTGAGCAAGACAGGGTCTGTCTGGGAGCAAAGAGCAAAGCGCCCCTGCACAGTGGCCGGAAGCCCGTGGGCTCCTCCGAAAAGCCACGGGCCTGCCTACAGGCCATTCCCACCCCGCCTGGCCTTCCAGGGAGAGCAGCCCCTGCCCACCTGTCCCCGTTTTTGGGGCTGAGCTGACTGAGGGGTGAACGCTGTTCCATGCTGGACCATGCAGGGGGAAATCCCAACTCGAGTTTCTTGAGACTGGATCTTGCTCTGTCACCCAGGCTGGAGTGCAGGGGCGTGATCACAGCTCGCTGCAGCCTTGACCTCCCAGGCTCAAGCAATCCTCCCATCTCGGCCTCCTGAGTAGCTGGGACCGCCGGCACGCACCACCACGCCCAGCTAATTTTTGTATTTTTTTTGTAGAGATGGGGTTTTACCATGTTGCCCAGGCTGGGCTCAGACTCCTGGGCTCAAGCAATCCACTCGCCTTGGCCTCCCCAGGTGGTGGAATTACAGGCGTGAGCCACTGCACCCAGTCATAATCCCAGCTCTCAGCATCTGTGTGGCCTGGGGCCAGTTCCCTCCCTCCCAGCCTTGCTTCCTGTGAATTGGGCGTGGAGGTGAGTGTGCAGCAGCCGGCGCATGGCGCACTAAGGGTTGAATCTGTCGGCGCATGGCGCAGTGAGTGTTGAATCTGTGCTGGGGCCACGGCAGCCCGAGCTTGTCACTAGCAATGGCAGGGATGGCATTTCCCGCAGCTAAGTCAGACCTCCCTGCATCCCACCCTGCAGCTCTGGGCCCAGCCTGCTCCTCCTGGGGGAGCCAACGGGTGTGAGTTGGGGGCACAGAGCCCCGGCCCTGTGTGGGGCTCCTGGGGGCCGTGGACAGACAGGGAAGCTGTGAAAGGAGATGCCGCCCCGCCGGGCCGAGCAGCCTGCACCCGGGCCAGGTCAGGGCCCCCAGGGCTTCCATCCTTTCTTGTGGATGCTGGGCATTTTCAGCTGGACCATCTCCCAGATGAGGACACCGAGGCCAGGTGAGGCTAGAGAGCTTGGCGGGTGCGCTGGGTCAAGACACGCGGCTCCTGCCTGCCTCGCAGCCCGCTCCTCTGTCGGGGCCTGTCACCGGGAAGCCCCTTTTTCAGCAGCGATGATGACACCGGAACCACGCCGGTCTCTGTCCCTGCCGCTCACATGCGCCAGCGCTCCCTCTCGAGGCAGGTTGAGCCCTGGCCTGGACCACCCCACGCTGCCTTCCGTCCACGCACAGCGGGCTCGGCCCGCGGGGCTTTCCTTCGAGTCGTGTTGGAAAGAAGCAGCAGCAGCCTCACCCGTGGGGCGGAGGCGTCTGCGGGTCAGGAGGCAGGGAGGAGAGAGGCCCTCTGTGGAGCCGGCTCCCTGGCGTCCAAGTCCCTGCTCTGTGACCTCAGGCAACTTGCTGCATCTCTCGGCTCGGTCGCTGTCCCATCTGGCGTGAGCGCTGAGCGTGTCCGTTTCCGTCCTTGGCTGGTCCGAGGGGGCATTTGGCGGAAACCAACTTCTCCCCTGTCCTAAAGCGCAGGCCTGAGGTGTTGCTGACGTAGGAGCTCAGCCCCTGACACCTCAGCCTCTGCCACCCAGCGCCCATGCGGTGTCTGGGTCTCCAGAAGGGGAGCCCTCAGCCACGCACCCTCCAAACACAGATTTGAGCAACTCGATCCCTAACGGGGCGGCCTTCCCCAGGGTGAGGGCAGAGCAGGCCTAGAGCCCGGCCAATGCCTCCAGCCTCCAGAAACTGCCCCTCGGCAGCAGGTCCCTGGGGAGCACCACGCCCCCCACCTGCTGACAGAGTGAGACCCAGGGCCCCCTGGTGGGTCTATCCCTGTGGGGGTCCAATAAGACAGGGGCGTCTTTGCAGCCATACAGGGAGGAGCTCGGCCTATCTTACCAGGCAGCCTGGCTGGGCCCTGCAGACCCACTGGCCTTGGATCCCCATGTCCTCAGCCCAGGAAGCAAGAGGCTGGGAGCTGGCCCTCTCTAGCCTGGACCCCACTGGTCTGTGCCCACCCTGCTGAGTCCCTCAGAGACCCCAGGTCCTGCTGTTCCTGGTGGCCGTGGCCATGGGCGGGGACAGCATGGGTGGGAGCCGTGGTCCCGGGGTGGTGCCCACTGGGCCTTCCTGTCTGCTCTCCACACCCAGTGCCTGAGCCCCCCAGGCCTTGCCCACTTCTGCTGCCCCTGCCCCAGTCCTCACCCAACCTGTGCTGCGGGCCCCAGACACACAGAACCGACTGCCACCTGCAGGCTGGGTCACCGTACTGTCCCGACGGGCCGTGGGCCTGGGGGGGCGCCCTGCAGTGACACCCCTCGCCCCGGGCCAGCCGTGTGGCCTCCCAGAAGCCCCCTTAGTCCCTGGGCAGCTCCTGTTCTCGCCGCCGGGATTTCCAAGGCCAGTTGGGCGCCTCCAGCTTCCTGAGGGCAGGGCATGCGTCTGAGGCTCGGCTCCTCAAACCCAGGGCCCCACCTGGCACGTGGAGGAAGAAGAGAAGGGGAGGAGGCAAGTGCCCAGGCGGGAGCCCCCTCTGTGCCCCCTGGGAGTGTCCCCCGCCCAGGTACTCAGGACCCTGCCCTCGTGGCCTTGTCTGCTCGCCGCGGGTGGGGCTGGCACAAGGCCCATTTTGGAGGAAGTGGAGGCTCCCAGGAGAAAGGTGGCGGCTGTGATCGCACAGCCCAGGCTCTGCCCTGCACTGCCCTGGACCACGAGGCTGCCCACCCCAGACAGGTGGGACCCCTTTCCCGTATGCAGAATGCAGACTCTGAGCAGCAGCCTCCTGTGAACCCCACTGCGTCCTGCTCCTCAGGCTCAGGCCCTGCGGGAACAGAAGCCAAGACCCAGTAGAAAATCCAAGGTGTTTAAATATAAATAAGAGCGATTTCCACAGCCCCGTGGTGCTGGCAAGCCTCACGGGCACCTGGTGGTTCCGCAACCCATCCCAGGCACACGCTCCCCTGGGTGGGCGCCTGGCCAGGGCTCCCCTATGGCTGGCGTGTGGAGACACGTGGGCCCTTCTCCACGTGCCCACGACGGCTGCAGCAGGCTCCGAGGAGGCCCAGCCCTGTCCAGCCTGTGTGGAGCCCGCTGGCCTGCGGTGCCGGGAGCTGCAGACTGTGTCAGAGCCCAGCTGCCCAGCGCCCCGGCGCCCCTCCCTCCAGCTGCCCAGCCTGGGGTCCGTCTGCTGTCTGTCTCCTGGGCCAGGGAGTCTGACCCACTCACAGCTCCCGTGGGGCCGTGCAGCCAAGGTCCCACAGCCACACTCACTCTCCGCCCCACAGTGGCCCCTGGGGCTGATGGCTAGGTGATCCCAGAGGGTCCCCAGGCTCTTCCGATGGACTCAGGTGCCCTCTCCTGGGGTGGCGGGCCCACCTGGGTGCCTGGCAGGGCCATCAGGTGCTCTGACCCCCGGGCTGGAGGGAGGATGGGAAGTGGGCTCCAAGGGCCTCACAGGAGGGCTCTCAGGAGAGGCCCCACCTTTGGCAGGAGTTGGTGGGTGGGGGGCCCTGTTCTTCCCCAGAGGCCTGGGCAGCCTGGGTCCCTACAGCACCGGCGGCCCAGGCCGCACTACAGGTCCTCCGAGGGGATCAGCATCCGCTTCTCCAGGCTCCGGCTCTTCCTGCTCCCGCCGGGGCCACTGCCGGGGTGGGTGCCGGGCCTGGGCGCCTCGTGGGTGGCCTGCTGCGTGTAGTGCTGGTAGGCGGGGGAGAAGTTGTGGATGGCGTCCTGCACGATGTCCTGGGGGCTCACTGTCTGCCTGATGCCGCTGGAGATGCTCTGCATGGGTGCCGGCGGGGCTGGGGGAGGGCAGCGTATGAGCCCCACCATCCCCCCTGCACTCCAGCCCCCTGGACAAGCCCCCTCAGCCGTGCCTCCCAGGATGCCCAGGGCTGTAGCTTCTGCATGTCCAGGTTTGGCCTCGGCCAGCGGAGGGTGGCCCCAGACCCCTGGACCCCAGCCCAGCTTGCTCCACCCAGCACCGGGCCTGTCCCTGGCCAGACCCCTGCCAAGCACCATGTCCCCTAGAGCTTCTGAGGGGCTCCAGGCAGCGGAGTACGCCTTTGGCTGGCCTTGGGTGGGCACCCTGGTCTCTCCACAACGACTGATGAGAAGCCAGGCAGGTCACAGTCTGTCCCCACCCTAATGGGGGGTGTGCCTGGCAGGGGACAGCCATTCCCCATCACCGTCGGTGTCCGGGACCACCTGGACCCCACACAGCCCAGGTGCATGTCCAGAGCCGGATGTCCTTTGCCCGTCTCCCTGCCCAGTGAGCTGGCATTCCTGGACCTCGAGAGTGGCACAGACAGAGACCCGGTGCCCGGGGCAGGGCTGTGCACTCCGGGTGCCCCGGCTGGAAGGCAGCGTGTACCTGGTGAGTTCTCCTTCTCTGCGTACACCTGGCAGGGGAAGGCATAGCGCAGGGCCACGGAGGCGAACAGCATCTCCACGCAGATGATGAAGTTCTGGTAGCCAGCGGCCAGCGTGCCAGCCCCCAGCCTGTTCCCGCCGCTGGTCTCCACCTCTGGGATGACCCCGCACCGCTCCAGGACGGCCAGCAGCAGCCCTGCGGACGCCACGGCCACTCAGCCCCAGCCCCAGATGGGGTCTGCAGGGGAGGAAGAGGCCCAGGACCCGACGGCAGCTCCTCTGGTGGGCGCTGTGACCCCGTCCGTGTGGTCTCGCCCCACCCCGGGAGACTGAGGTTCAGGGGGGCAGGGCGCCTCCAAAGTTGGGGGTCTCGGCACAGCAGGTGCTCAGGAGCTCCCGGGCCCGCGCTGCTGCTCCAGCCCCAGATCTTGGGCCCACGCCCTGTCTGGTGGCCATCCTCCTCTGCCAAGGTGGGCTGTGAGTGCCCTGGCCTGGCCCAGGGCCCAGTGGGGACTGGGACTCAGGAAATGCCAGTGTGGCCTCTGTGCAACCCCTCTCCACCGACCGTGGGGCCATTCCTGCTTGCGGGACCTCCCCACTCCCCCGTGCCCGCAGGTTCTACCCTGGCTTCCAGCTGACCTGTGCTGTGGCTGGAGAAACTGAAGCACGTGCGGGCTGGGGAAGGGAGCGTGAGGTGACCCCAGGCTCTCTGGACTGCAGCCTCTGCCTCAGTAGCACCCCGCCCCACCTGCCCCACACACCTTGCCAGAACGACAGGAAGATGACGGCTTTGATGGTGAGGAACTTGAGGACGGGCTGGAAGGGCCGCAGGAGCTCCCTGGTGGTGAAGTAGAAGAGGAACAGGGCATAGAGGGCGAGGCTGACAGAGGCGTTGTAGATGAGGGTCACATAGAGGTAGCCGCTGCGGACACTGGGACAGACGGGGGCTGTGGTCAGGGCGGTCCCCCGACCCCGCCACTGTCCCCACCCTAGAGCCGTCACCGCCACACCCTTGGCCTGGCCCCCACCTTGAGCTTGGGAGCATGGGCCCTGCAGGGATACTGCCCTGATTTGATCCTCACTCCAGGGCCTGCAGGAGAGCTGGGGGCAGCTGGCGGACCTATGCAGCAGTAGGGCAGGGACATGTGGCCGTTCTCCATACCGGCCCTGCTCCTCCTCATCCCAGGATCCTGTCCTCTGATCAGGCAGCATCTAGGCTGCCTCTGTCGGAACACCACCTCCCAACCCCGTCCACCTGGCCACTGCCTGAAGATCCTCTGTGTGGTGGACACACAGGTGTTGTTCCCGTGTCAGTGTGTGCACATAGATGTGTGTGCATGTATGTCATGTGCACACGGGTGGGGTGCACTGTGTGTGTGCACACATTGCGTGCATGTGTGTGTATATACGTGTGTGGTTGTGGTATGTGCATGATTTGCGCACGTGCTGTGTGCATGTGTGAGATGTGTGTGCACAGGTGACAGCACATGTGTCCATGTGTGTGAGCATGTGTGTGGTGTTGGTGAGCATGTGTGTGGACCTTGGCAGGGGTCCTTCCTGTGCCGGGTGGCTGCCTGTCTGCTCAGCCAACAGGTCAGGGTGGACCTTGGTCCCCTTGGCCCAGGTGCCCTTAATACCAAGAGTGCTGAAGGCTGGGCGGGGGCTGGGGCCATCACTGCCTGGCCAGAGGCCCTGGGGTCCTCGGCACAGACGCTGGCACAGATGCTAGACTCACCCCGGCCGTGTCCTGTGAGGGGAGGTCCAGGACCCCGGCCTTGGCAGGCACTGAGGTCCTTGTGGAGAGGCAGTGGGTACCTGTCTTGGGCGGGGTCCTTAGCCCAGCTGAATGCCAAGCCCCCCTCGTTAGGCCCCACTCCCGGGCCCCAGGGGACCCAGTGCCCACCTCATGCCAGGCGCCCCTGCAGCTCCCGCCTTACTTGAAGTCCCCGTCGTGGTATTTGCCGAATGCCTGGAGGATGATGGTGGTGACGGCCATGACAGGCTTCACCAGGCAGAACTGCAGAGTGGCCTGGGGGCGACGGCACCCGGTGGGCCTGGGGCCAGGTCCCCCAGGGGCCCAGGAATGGGGGTTGGGGCAGCCAGCAGTGAGCAGCCCCCTGACACTGGGTGGGTTGGTGCTGGGCCGGCCAGGGCCCCTGACGGGCTTGGGTGGGAGGAGGGCAGGCAGGGCTGGGTGGGCCCCCTCACCTGCTTGCAGAAGCGCAGGAACCCGATGGAGTAGGTCATGCCCCGGAGGCAGCAGGTGCCGTAGAAGCAGCTGGACCTGCGGGGGACGTCCCTGAGCCAGTGCGGGAGAATGCAGCCCCAGCCGCCAGGCTCCCTGTCCCAGGTATGAGGGGTGTGGGGGCTCTGGGGTGACGGGCTTACTTGATGGGTTTGCCACGAATCTCAGCCATGATGGCGCCCTCGCCTCCCAGGTACTGGAAACACAGGCTCAGGAAGCTGTAAATGACAAAGGCTGCAGGGAGCACAGAGGGGGACCGGCCGTGAGCCCTGAGCTGCACTGGGACCCCATGGCACCCATCTCACCAGGACAGGAGGAGGCTCGGGAGGGGCCAAGCCCGGCAGGCCACACAGCAAGAGGCTCCTGACGGGCCCCATCCCCAGCAGGGCGGCCTGAGAGGGTCAGGGTGCTCCATCAGGGCCCCGCTTTCACCCCAGGCCAGGGCAGGTCCACCGAGCCCCTCTCACGGAGGCTGTGGGGTCGGTCATGTGTTCCAGGCCTGCCAGCGCCACTAACCCTGACTATCCTGGCAGCCCCTCTGACAGGGGCTGGGAGAGTGGGGTGCCCTGCGGGCTGGCCACGGAAGTGCGTCCGTGCATGCAGGGCCCAGGGAGTCTCTCCCACGCCTCCCCCGACTGACGCAGCCCGGCACCCACCTTCGTAGCAGTCCCGCACAGAGTCAAAGTAGACGTAGTACTGGTGGTCTCCCAGGAGGAGGAGGCTGAGCCAGGAGTCAAAGGCATAGATGGGCACGATGAGGAGCAGGCGGATGATGTAACGCTGCTCCTGTGGCACGGTGTAGGAGCGCAGGTGCAGGTAGATCTGGGTGCAGGAGGGTCGGGTGAGAGCCAGGCCCGCCCGGCACCCCTGCACCAGCCCAGGTGAGCCGGGAAGGAGGTGGGGATGGGTGCAGGGGGGTCGGGTGAGAGCCGGGCCTGTCCGGTACCCCTGCACCAGCCCAGGTGGGCCGGGAAGGAGGTGGGGATGGGTGCAGGCCACCAGGCACCTTCTATGTTTGCATTTTCTAGTTTTCTACAATGGGCATCCTTATTACAATTAGAGAAAATAAATTGTTTGCCTACCATAATTAGATACATACTTTTATACGTATTTACTATAGAAGTACATATAAGTATGAATGTATATGTTAAGTACATATAAGTATGAATGTATATGTTAAATACATATTTCTGATTACAACTAAAAATAACATACATTTTAAGAATTTACTTTTGATGGCCGGGCGCAGTGGCTCACACCTGTAATCCCAGCACTTTGGGAGGCCAAGGTGGGTGGATCATTTGAGGTCGGGAGTTCAAGACCAGCCTGGCCAACACGGTGAAACACAGTCTCTACTAAATATACAAAAATTAGCCAGGCGTGGTGGCACACATCTGTAATCCCAGCTACTTGAGAGGCTGAGGCAGGGGAATCGCTTGAGCCTGGGAGGTGGAGGTTGCAGTGAACAAAGATTGTGCCACTGCACTCCAGCCTGGGTGAATTTTTTTGAGACAGGGTCTCACTCTGTCGCCCAGGCTGGAGTGCAGTGGTACAATCATGGCTCACTGCAGTCTTGAACTCCCGGGCTCAGGTGATCCTCCTACCTCAGCCTGCTGAGTATCTGGGACTACAGGTGTGCACCACCTTGCCTGGCTAATTTTTGTATTTTTTGTACAGACAGGGTCTCACTGTGTTGCCCAGGCTGGTCTCAAAGTCCTAGGCTCAAGGGATCCTCCTGCCTCCGTCTCCCAAAGTGCTGGGACTACAGGCGTGAGCCACTGCACCTGGCCTAAAATTTATTTTTTAAATTGGCAAATCAAAATTGTATGCATTTACAGTGTGCAGTGCGATGTCTGATACGTGTGTTCGTGGGGAATGGCTGAGTCAAACCCATTGACATCTCCATTATCTCCCATACTTAGCATTTCTTTGCAGGGAGGACATATAAAATGTACTCTCTTAGCAATTTTCAAGCATAGAATACATTGTTATTTATAATAGTCACAGGTTGTACAAGAGATTTTTTTTTTTTCTGAATAAGTTCCTTGGGCATGAGTGAGGGTCCTGTTTGTTCTTAGCCTGGGAATGGGAATGCTCACTCATTCCTTCATTCAGCAGGCGCTTCTGGAGCCCAGCTAAGTGTCCGGCCTGGGGGACGGAGAGGGGACATGTCCTGGTCCTGGGCTGGGCAGACTCTCAGAAGGCACGTTGGCTTTTGCTGTGGGGGCATCCAAAGGATGTGCACCCTTTGATTCCTAAGAATTTGTCCCTCCCTAGGGGCCGGGCGTGGTGGCCCATGCCTGTAATCTTAGCACTTTGGGAGGCCAAGGCGGGCGGACTGCCTGAGCTCAGGAGTTCGAGACCAGCCTGGCCAACAGGGCGAACTCCATCTCTACTAAAAAATACAAAAATCAGCCAGGCGTGGTGGCGGGCACCTGTAGTCCCAGCTACTCGGGAGGCTGAGGTGAGAGGACGGCTGAAATCCGGGAGGCGGAGGCTGCAGTGAGCACTGATTGTGCCACTGGACTCCAGCTTGGGCCACAGGGTGAGATCTTGCCTAAAAAAAAAAGAAAGCCTGGGAAAAAATACGGGTGATTATAGTGTTTGCCTTTAGACCTTTCTAGATTTTCCATGTTTTTATTTTTTTTAATTTGTAATTATTATTATTATTTTTTACTGAGATGGAGTCTTGCTCTCTTGCCCAGGCTGGAGTGCAGTGGTGCAATCTCAGCTCACTGCAACCTCCGCCTCCTGGGTTCAAGTGATTCTCCTGCCTCAGCCTCCCAAGTAGCTGGGATTACAGGCACACACTACCATGCCTAGCTAAGTTTTGTATTTTTAGTAGAGACAGAGTTTCCCCACGTTGGCCAGGCTGGTCTCAAACTCCTGACCTCGGGTGATCCACCCGCCTTGGCCTCCCACAATGCTGGGATTACAGGTGTGAGACACCACGCCCGACCGATTTTCCATGTTTTCTGTGAGGACACAACACAACTACAGAGTCTTTGAGACAGGGTCAGCCGAGCCTGGGAGCTGGGGGCACGGGGGCTCCTGGGGAAGGCCTTCTGGAGGAGGTGAATGCGCGGCGGTGGGCGAGCAGAGGCTACGTGCACCTGGCCGCTTGGGGTGCAGTTCAGGGAGTTGGGGGAGGTTGGAGGCAGGAACACTCTTATCAGTCACACGCTCCCCGCCGGTGCCTGGGAGGGACGGCATGACCAGCCATCAGGAGACCTCTCCGGGGGCTGGCGCTGTCTGGCTGGGTGACCTTGACAAGCCACTGTCCTCTCCGGCCTCGGTCCTCCCATGTATAAAGTGAGGGGGATCCGGCCACTCTGTGTCCTGCCTGGGACTCCTCACTCAAGGGTGACTCTGGCGGTGGGCTCAGGGTTGGGACAGGGCCTGAACTCCAGCCCAACAGGTCTCCATGAGCCCTGTCTTGACTGCGAGGCCCGATGAAGCTGAAGCCACACTACAGCCGCGCACACACGGCCGGTTCCCAGGATTACAGCACAAAGATGGCCTCCTCCAGGAAGCCCTCTCTGATGGCCTTACAGGAAGGGCCTGCCTCGGCACTGCCTCCGCGGCTCTGCTCACTCCAGGCCACACTCATACACGTCTACCTTGGGTTCTGGTTATCTGTTCACAGCTCACTGCAGCCTTGAACTGGGCTCAAGCGATCCTCCCACCTCAGCCTCCCGAGTAGCTGGGACTAACGGTGCAGGCCCCCATGCCTGGCTAATAAGCAGTTAATAAACTGTCACTGAGATGCTGCCTTGGAGGCTTGTGGCGACCCGTGTCCCTGCCTGCCAGTCTCCTGATGGCCCCCTGCCCCGGCTCACCTACAGATCCATTCCCTACACCAGTGCCCCATGCACCCGGGAAGCAGCTCTGCTCTCAGCCCAGCCCTCCACAGCCGTCCTGGGCTCCCAGCACCTCCTGAAAGCCACCTCACCACACTGGGGTCAAGGGCTGTGGACAAGCCCCTGCAGCCGTGTGGCCCTCGCGGGCCTGCACACGCACTCCCACCCCACTCCTGCACACACTGCCCTGGCCTCTCCGTGTATCCGAGGCTCTGAGGAGGGTCCCGCCCCTGACCCCCTGCCCTCTCTGCCCAGCCCCTGCCCTCGGGCACCACTTCCTCCTTGCCCCTGCCTGGCCCTTCCTTGCCACGGCGCCTGGCCGCTTCTTTACCTGGGGGCTGTTCTATTCCCACCTGGGGACTGCTCCGGGTTGGGGGCTGTGTGTGGCTTAGGGCTTGGGGAAGTTGCTTCTCGCCCGTCTCCTGCACAGGAGTCCCAGTCCCTCTAGCCGAGCTGTGACCTTTGCTCCCCAGCTCCCTACAGAGCAAAGTCCAACCCCCTGCCAACCTCCCACCAGCCTTCTCCAGGGTGCCACGCCTCTGGAAGGAGAAGGCCCCTTCCCCTTTCCAGCTATGTGAGCCTGGGAAAGACCTCTGGTCTCTCTGAGACTCAGTCTTCTTGTCTGTGAAATGGGACCACACTGCGAACCTCAGTGAGCCGAGTGACAAGCCTGTGCAATAGCCCGGGGTGCCCGGTGGGTGCTCTGCCCTCAGCCTGGCAGAGAACTCCCCATTTTCAGGCCCAGCTCCCACACGCCACGTCCTGGGGAAGCTCATCCCCTCCTCCGTGCCCTGGCCGATCCCACCTCTGACAGCGTCTGTAGCAGCAGCACCCAGAGGGGCCGGGCTGAGCCACGGCCACGTCCTGTGGAGACCAGGGTCCTGAAGGAGGCTCGGGGGCGGAAGGGCTTACCTGGTGGCAGGTGAGCACCAGGGCAGTCCACACAAAGATCCCCGAGACGCCTCGGGCCAGCGCGGAGGTGAGGAAGAGCCAGGGGGCCCCCTGGGAGCCGTTCCCCATGTGGTCCATCTGCGGCCCAGCTGGCACGGCCGGTGGGGGGCTGGGCTGCGGCCAGGTCGCTGACACCAGGGGGGCGCCGGCTGTCTCCAGGATCCCTGAGACATTACTCATCTGCAGAGGGAGGGAGGACACACCGGGAGGAGTGAGGGCAAAGGTGCCGGCTCCTGGCGGCAGGAAGCAGCTGGGGAGGGAGGAGACAGTGAGACGGGCGCTGAGGCTGAGCCACCCACCAGGCCGCACCCCCCACACGGACACCAGTGCCAGGCCCGGCTCCCTCCCTGCTCGGAGCTCAGCCATCCAAGCTCACCCATTGGCCACCTGCGACCTGAGGGTCCCACCTCAATTCCCCCTTGTAAAACCAGCTTCCACCTCCGAGTCTCAGGCTTGCAGGGAGCCTGCTTCTTAGGGGACAAAGACCATCTTCCAGTGGGGCAGAAGAGGGGGAACCCCTGCCGCCCTGCCTGCCCGGGAGGTCTGGGGAGCGGGCGCAGACCAGCACTGCCTGCCCCGGCAGGAGGGGGTGTGCAGCCACCCCCACGGGAGGAGCCGGCCCTCACTGGCTCTGGGACCTGCCCACCCACCTGAGAGCCCGGCTTTGCTGGGGTTCTTGGCAGCGCTGGGTGCCTGTTCTTCCGTCTCCCACTAACCTGCTGGGGCCCTGAGTCCACCCTCTCCCACACTCGCAGCCCAGTCCAGCCTCCTCCTTTCCCTCTGGTCTGCGGTCACAGGGCCCGGCTGTACCTTTGCTGGCAGGAAGCACCTGGCCCAGTCCAGGGAGGCCCGGCCTCCAGGGAAGCCTAGCTGGTCATTCTCATGGCCACGTGGCCCCAACTAGAGGCCCCGCTGTGGGTGGGGCAAGGCCAGGATCTGAAGGGCTGTGCCAGGCTGGGGCGGGGCAGCCAGCGCCTCACGTCCCCAGTGGCCCACCTGGGCCCCAGGCTGCAGGCCTGTCCCCTCCTGTCCCCTCCCACGGCTGACACCCTATCCTCCCGGCTGTTTGCTGGGTGGCAGCTGGCTCCCAGGAACCTGCTGGCCGCCTGGCGCCCTCACCTGCCTGTGCCAGACGGCCAGACAGCTGCCACCCGGTGGGGACAGGTGGGAGAGGTCTGCGGCAGGCCAAGGAGGGCCGGGCTGCAGGAGGAGGGGTGGAGAGCTAATGGTACACGGTTTCTCTGGGAGGTGACAGGGGTCCTGAAATGAGGTAGAGGCGACAGGCACACAGCACTGTGGATATACTTACTGCCACGAATTGTTCACTTAAACCTGGGTAAATTGATGTTATGTGAATTTCATCTGAATTAAAAAATCCACGCCCCAAGAGATGTGTTGAAAACATTTATGTTTTCTGGGCCGGGCGTGGTGGCTCACGCCTGTCATCCCAACATTTTGGGAAGCCAAGGTGGGTGGATCTCTTGAGGTCAGGAGTTCGAGACCAGCCTGGCCAACATGGTATAACCCCGTTTCTACTAAATATACAAAAATTAGCCAGGTGTGGCAGCGTGCACCTGTAATTCCAGCTACTCAAGAGGCTGAGACAGGAGAACCACTTGAACTCAGAAGGCGGAGGTTGCAGTGAGCTGAGATCACACCGCTGCACTCCAGCCTGGGGACAGAGGGAGACTCTGTCTCAAAAAAAAAAAAGGAAATATTTCTGGGTTTTGTGGATCAAGGCAGGATGGGCGGGAGTGACAGCCCAGTGCCTGGACCCTTCGGGGTCTGGCAAGGGGTTGGGGGGTCCTGAGGGGCCCTGTCACCCCCATGCAGAGGCCCCTGTGGAAAAAAACTCACCCACTCCAGCTCCTGGGAGAGGGACATGGGCCCTCAGCCCAGCTCTTGTCCTGTTCTGGTTACGCCTGGGCTCATGCCGCTGGGGCCACCATTACCAAGTCCCGCTCCGTGCCTGCAACGGATCCACACGCTCCTTGTCCTTCATGTCTCCTACCCTCCCACGGCCCTGGGCAACGGGGCTCAAGGGGTCGAGGCTGGAATGACTGAAGCCACTGTTCCCCTTTTATTTTTAATTAATTTATTTTTTGAGACAGAGTCTCGCTCTGTCACTAGGCTGGAGTACAATGGCGCGATCTCGGCTCACTGCAACCTCCGCCTCCCGGGTTCAAGCGATTCTCCGGCCTCAGCCTCCCGAGTAGCTGGGATTACAGGCGCCCACCACCACACCCAGCTAATTTTTGTATTTTTAGTAGAGACGGGGTTTCACCACGTTGGCCAGGCTGGGCTTGAACTCCTGACCTCAGGTGATCTGCCCATCTCAGCCTCCCAAAGTGCTGGGATAACAGGTGTGAGCCACCACGTCTGGCCTGTTCCCCTTTTAGAGATGGGAACGAGGGGCACATCCACGCATCCAGCACCCTCGAGGGGTCCGTGAGGGGCCCGGGCTGAGGCCCATCCTTCCCTGGGACACCCTGCCTGCTCTCCCCAACCCCTCCACCGACACTGTCCCTCCCGGGAGGCTCCCAGGTGGGGAACAAGCTCAGGAAGTCGTGCCCAGCTCTCAGGCCCGCCTTGCCTAACCTCCCCGTCAACGCCCACCCGAGCCCGGGCCCAGAGCCACAGCGTGCACACCCTGGCTGGGCCCTCCTGGAGCCTGCCTGCTCCCCAGGCCGGGACCTTCTGGACCAACCGACCCTGCTCCCGGGTGACTCTGTCCTGCAGCCTCAGGCGTCACCTCTGGAGAGACCATCCCCGCTGTCCCATCACCCTCCTCACTGTGTGTGCGACTCCCCGTCCACCTGTCTGTGTTTGCTGCTGGTCCTCCCTCTGCAGGAGCTGCCAGAGCCTACAGCTGTGCCCTGTCCATGCCCGGGGCACGGGGGTTGCGGGGTGGGGGCTGTCCTGCTGAGGCGGTGGCCCTGTGGGCTAAGGTCTCCCCTTGGCCAGGCAGGGGTGCTGGAAGGCGGTCCCCAGCTTCCGTCCAGCTGCGTTCCCGCCGCAGCCGCAGGTACTCCCCGCCGGCCTCCCGCCCACAGAGCCCCAGGCAGTCAGCTCAGCGCGTGCGATGTCGCCCTCTGGCTGTAAGTGTCGGGATCACCGTCATGGACAACTATGAAGTGACGATGGCTGGGGGCCCCTTTGAAGGGTGAAGACTTTGGTGCCTGGGCATGCGCAGAGCTGGAAGGGACCAGGAATCCCCTCATCCAACTCGCTCATGCTACAGGTAGGGAAACTGAGGCCCCAGCCACTGCTTGATTTGCATCCAGCCCCCAGCACAGGATGAAGCCTCAGGCCCCTCCCGGGCTGATGGTGGGAATGGCTGTGCAGACAGCAGGAAGCACTGTGGCTAGATGTCAGCAGGACCTTTCTGGCCGGAGCCATCAGAGCCAGGCTTCTGGGAGGGCTCTGGCTTTGGGGAGGCTCCGGGCTTGGGCCTTGGACACAGATCGAGGGACCTCCAAGCTCTGCCTTCCACCAGAGGCAGATCGTCTGTGGGAAAAGGTGGGGTTTTCTCACAAGGCCAGCTGGGCACTGGACAGGGAGGCCTGCTGATCTCCTCGGCCCCAGCTGTCCCGGCGGGGAGTGTGGGTGCAGGGTATTTGGTGTCAGCCTGAGCTGGTTCGTGGCTCCTGAGAGTCCCTGATCCTTAGACGCCCCTTCAGTCGGGGCTGCCCCTTGCCCTGATGGTGGGGGCAGGTCCAACATGGCTTCCGGGTCGTTCTCGCAGCCGCCCTACCCCGGCATGTTCTTGTTTAGCCGCGGCCTCTAGGAAGGCGTCCCGAGAGCCCGGGCTCTGGCCCCTAAGCCCAGAGCGCCAACTGCTCTTGCGCACTCGAGGAAATGACTTTGCCTTATCAGGCAGCCTTGGCTGTATCCCTTCTCCCCAGCACTGGGCCTTGCAGGCCTTTTATCAACCTGAGGCTCTGAAAAGAGAGGAGGCCTCTGCCGTCTCCACCCACCCTTCCTTCTCCAGCTTTCTGACCACATCGCTCTCAGAGGTGGCCTCGGCCAACTTGGCAGGTGCCATTGCCTCTCTGGGCCTCTGTTTTCTCATCTGTAAAGTGGGTTTGCTCCAAGGCCTGGCCAAAGCAGGATTTGATCTCTGCTGGCCTGCCTGCCATCTTCTGGGCCACAGTCCCTATCTGGCCTGCCTGTCCCCGCCCCTACTGTCCCTACCCTGGTCCCAGCCCCGGCCCCACCTTTGCTGTACCCACCCCAGCTCTGTCTCCATCACCTGCCCGCTGTCTTCTGGGCCACACTCCCCACCTGGCCTGCCTCTGTCCCTACCCCAGCTCTCTCTCCATCACCTGCTCCCCGTCTTCTGGGCCACACTCCCCACCTGGCCTGCCTCTGTCCCCGTCTCTGCTGTCCCCACCCCGGCTCTGTCTCCATCACATCTGCCTCTTTTGTCCCCACATCCAGGCAGGCCCAGGGACTACCAGGGTTTCTTCCAAATCCCTGCCCGAGGTGCCCAATCATTCAGCAAAGCGAACACTCAGGGTTCTTGGGTGTGAACTCCAGCCCTGCCATTCCCATGTGTGCACCCCTCAGCCTGCAGGTCCCCACCTGGAAAATGGGAGCAGTAATGCCTGCCCTGCGAGGCTGCTGAGTGGACACAGTGAGGCTCACAGCGCGTGCACAACATGCTGAACGGCCACTGGCTTCCGTCTCTCCCCTACCCAGTGACTACCTGCCCAGACACGTGAGTCCTCCCATTCCTGAACCCCTGGGATGGGTCCAGCCCTCACCCGCCCTCACCCGCCCTCACCCGCCTGGCTCTCAGCTGCTTCTGGCCCTGCCAGTGTCTGTGGGTGGCTCCAGGGTCTCCCCAGCGGGCTCCAGGGTCTCTCCAGCGGGTTCCAAGGCTCTCTGAGCCCTGCACTGCAGCCCCCGTCTCCCTCCCCTGCCCCTGCCCAGGCCTGGCCCATTCTGGGCACACTGAGGGATACCCTGGGTGAGAAAGGGTCCCACAGAGCGGCCAGTCCCCTTCTTCCTCCCCAGGGAGGACGCCGGCCCCGAGTCCCACAGGAGCAGGGCCTGGTGCCCAGGGAGGGGCAGTCGGGAGGTTGACCGCTCTGCCACCTGCTCACAGGGCTCGCCGGCTGATCAAGGCCTCACCCGGTGCTGGTGTCACAGCCTCTGTGCCCAGTCACAGGAGGTGGCAGGGCCAGCTGGGCCTGATTTTTCTGGCGGGGGCAGGACACTGACCAAGCCCATTGCAGGACAGACCTGTCTGCCCAGATCCGGGTGACGGGGCCCTCTGACCATTGTTCACTGCGTCCAGGTGCCCGGAGCTGTGGGGAGGCCGAGAAGCCGCCCAGCCAGTCCCACACCCTGGCCCTGGCACAGCCACCTCCTGCCCTCATGAGAAACCCGGCTGAGGGCCCATGAGTTGCTGCTTGGTTCCAGGCGGGCCACCCTGCTAGTGCCCACTCCGACCCCCTGCCTGCTCGTCTCTCTGCAGACACAGACAGGCATGGCCTATCCCCTGCCTGCCTCCTTCACTGCTGGGTGGAACTCGGGGCTCCCAGGAGCCGCCTCCTCAGGGCTGGCTCATTCGGTGTCCCAGGCTGAGCTGCACACCAGGGGAATGAGACGACCATTGGGCACGCATCTCTGACACCCAGCTTCCCAGGCCTGCCCCACCCGGTCCCACGGCCCTCTCCTGGGGGCCCTGGCCAGCAGTTCACCAAGGCAGCAGCCCTGGGTGTGAGCAGGGGTTGACAGGGATGGGGCTCCATGTCCTCCCAACTCTGCATCTGGGATTCCCGCGGCTCCTGTCCACGGGCACGGCCTCCCGGGAGCCGAGTGGGGCGGGCAGGCAGCATGGCCTCCTGGTGATCCACACGCCCCTCCTCACTGGGGCCGGGGAGCAGCCCCTACAGCCGGGAGGAGCAGGCCCTGGGCCAGACGCCACAAGCTGGGGCCTGGCTCTGGCTGTGTACGGTGTCTGTGACCTCAGGCAGAGCCTGTGCCAGCCTGTGCCTGTCTCCACCGGCACAAGCTGTGCGGCAGGTCAGGGAGGCCGGGCCAGGGCCTCAGGTTGGCCTCCCTGTCATCTGCCCTTCTAGGGACGCAGGCTGCTGCATGGGAGAGCCAGCCTGGCCGGGCCCTGGGACTCAGCTCCACTGTCTCAGCTGGCCTGGCGACCTGACAGGCAGGTGCAGCATGGGGGGCCCTTGCCTCAGCTTCTGACTCTCGAGCAATTCTGTTCTGCCTGAGCCCATCAGCCCCAGATCCCGGGGCGGGGCCGTCCAAGGGTCTGCTCTCTTCCTCGCATAGGTCTCCCGTCCTGTCCTCCGGGGCCCAGCCCCCACCTCCCTGCTTCTGTCCCTGGTCCCTCTGTTGCCGCCATCCCCAGAAAGTCACCCGGGGCCTGCCTGCACTTGCCTTCACCTGAGGGAGCTGCCAGCCCTGGGCGTGTATGGGTCGGGGGCACCCTTTCATCTGGAGCCAGAGTGGGGGGTGCTGGTCTGGCC
This sequence comes from Hylobates moloch, assembly GCF_009828535.3. Classification (NCBI taxonomy): domain Eukaryota; kingdom Metazoa; phylum Chordata; class Mammalia; order Primates; family Hylobatidae; genus Hylobates; species Hylobates moloch. The sequence goes on from NW_026652299.1 coordinate 1,281,742, forward strand.
TGGACTTGCCAGGGTGGCTGGAGACCCTGTTTGGTGTCCAGGTGCTGTCCTGGAACCCAGCCTCTGAGGTGGAGGTGGGGCTTAGGGGTTGGGGGACTGTGATTCTCAGAATTTCAAGGTTTGTTTTTTTTTCCAGGAGCCCCCCACCCCATTGAAGTGCAGGGGCTCAGCCTGGACACCACACCCCTCTGGTATGCACCCCTCCCCCCACACACACACTCTCGCACTCCCACACCCACTCAGCTCACCTCCCTGGGGGCACTCAGCCTGTCAGGCAGGTTGGCTGCAGGTCTCTGGGCCTGAGAGGGGCGGCCAAGGTGGGGCGGGCCTGAAGCTCGGCCCCCGGCCTCCTGGCGTCTGCTGCCCCCTTCTCACAGCGGCGGGCGGCCTGGGTCCCTGAGAGATGATTGCTTCCGAGCACTGGCCTCTCCCCAGACCCAGGAACTCCTCCCAGCCCCACCCCCACCGCACCCAGCCGGCCCTACCTGCCCGGGTACAGGTAGCACGGACCACACCCTCCACCTTCCCCGCTGCCTGGATTCTGGGACCCACGTCTGTCCACGTGCCACCCCTGCCTCCTGCCGTCCCAGCGGGTGTGAGCCTGGACCAATCTCCCTGTCCGGTGGATTTCAGACATGGGACCACGTGTGGGCTGGGGTCCCGATGCCCCTTCACGAGTGACGCAGCCCCTGCCTCCCCGTCTTTGGCTCCCTCACCCCTGAAAAGTCCCATTTGGGAGCCTGAGGGTGTTGGGACGTGGATCGCCACCAAGCTCTGCCCCTGCCCACGCACGCCTGCTACCCGGGTGACTGGAACGTGAGATGCACACACAAGCTCCCGTGGGCCTGGAAGGTTGGGTCTCCCACCTGGGTGGGGCAGGACGAGTCCCCGTTTGATGGGGGAAGCTGAGTCAGGAGCTGCAGGCCCCTGGCTAGTGGGTGGGGGGCAGGGCTGGAGCTGCGGTTTGTTCTGCCTTCCTGGGCTGAACCTTGGGTGGGGGGCATCACGCATGGCCCTGGACCTCGATCTTCCCTCCTGCGAAGTGGCCTCCACGATGCTTCCCCTCCTGGGTGGTCGGGGTGAGGTCGGATGGGCAGAGCAGGTGCGTGTCCCGAGTCCTGTCTGCGAGTTCCACGGAATCCTGCTTAGTAACAGCACTGCTGGCTTCCCTTTCCTTGGAGACCCCTCCCTCCCTCCCCCGCCTTTCCTTCCAGACCCAGTGCCCCCTCCCGTCCTGTGTCCTAAATTGTGCCCAGCCAGGGGCAGCTGACCTCTGCCCTCCTCAGCCTGGCACCCATCTTGCCAGTGAGCAACTCCCCGCCCAGCTTCGCGTCTTCAGGTGCCAGGGCTCGCGGCTTCGTGCAGCCTACTTCAGGGTGTCCTGGGGCCCACGAGAGCAGAGTCTTCATCAAAACATCCCCAGGTGTGTGCTTCTTTCTTGCTTTTTTAAAATTTTTTGGAGACAGGGTCTCGCTGTGTCACCCAGGCTGGAGTGCAGTGGCGTGATCTGGGTTCACTGCAACCTCTGCCTCCCTGGCTCAGACCATCCTCCCGCCTCGGCCTCCCGAAGTGTTGGGACTACAGGCTCACGCCTCGCGCCCGGCCTTATTTCTGAAAGCGACTCTGAGTCCCCAGAGCTCCGGCGCCTTTGGTTTTCTCACAGTTGTGTTGGAATTCACACATCCTCACTCTGCCCGAGCCGCCCCTCACCACACACAAGACGGGGTTTGTTGTTTTTCTCGCTGCGATGCCAAACTATAAAACCAGCGTGGCAGGGTACCTCTCTGTCATCTGCACATCATTCCTGTGTCTCTGGTTCATTCCCATCGGTCAGGCCCTCATTGCAGTCACTCACTGGGGCTCCTGTTCCAATTCCATTCCCAGGCACTCAACAAGATAGCCGAGGCCAGCTTACTCCGCCTGTCCCCACGTGCCACCGTCTCCCTCCGCAGGTCATTTGTCATCATCCGTCCACGTGGGCCCAGGGCTTTGTCAACCCCCTGGAGAAGCGGCTTGAAACGACAGCCAAGAACAGGGCCCCCACTGGCTCTTCTTGACCTCCAAGGCCCCCACGTTCACTTAGGAAAAGGGGGTGGTGGGGAGGCTTGGGGAGATTCCCTCGCAGCTGAGCAGAAAACAGTGCTGGACGTCGCACTGTGTGGGCGCAAGAGCATTGCCTTAAAGAGTGAACACTGTCCACTGTCTCGGCCGCAGCAGCTGCCACGGGCCCTGTGTTCATCACTCACAGTGAGCTGTGAGTTTCTGGGAGCTGCGATTCCAGCTGGATCTCTGGGTAAATGCCACAGGCAGCTCGTCCTCCTAAAGGAGCAGCAATCCCCAAAGCAGATGGCCCTGCCTGCAACCACGGCCAGCTCCACATCGCTCCTCGTTGGAGCAGGGGCTGCTCCTGAGTTATGAGGCTGGGAGCAGGCCCAGAAAGCAGAGGACCAGGGCCCTTCCACAGCTGCCGCCATCTGATTTACAGCAGAGGAGCTAGCTGGATGGCGGAGGTGCTTAGCCTCGGTCTGCACTGTTACCGGCTGCCAGGCGGCTGTGAAGGAGAACCTCGGGAGGGCACTGGGGGGCCAGTCTCAATTATAAGCCCGTTTCAGCACCGCCTTCAAGGCGGGTGGCCGCGGGACCCTGCACATGACATGGGGAGAGCTGCGTGGACATCCCAGGAGCCTCCAGGCAACCTGCCTGCCCCTCCTGAGCCTTAGCTTCTCCACAATCTACCTTTATTTTTTTTTTATGAAATCAATTTTTTCCTTTACACACTTTTTTAGATATAGAGATGGGGTTTCCCCATGCTGCCGAGGCTGGTCTCGAACTCCTGGGCTCTAGAAATCTGCCTGCCTCAGACTTCCAAAGTGCTGAGATTACAGGCACATGCCTCCACGCCTGGCTAACATTTTGTACTTTTAGTAGAGATGGGGTTTCGCCATGTTGGCCAGGCTGGTCTCGAACTCCTGACCTCAGGTGATCTGCCCGCCTCGGCCTCCCAAAGCGCTGGGATTATAGGCGTGAGACACTGCATCTGGCCTCCATGGTTTACCTTTGAAGGGCAGTTGTGAGGGCCCAATTAGACAGGACAGGCCTCCCAGGCCTGGCTCTCAGGAGCCAATGCTCTCCCGAAAACAGTCCCGCACCGAAACAGTCCCGCACCAGAACAGTGCCGCACCAGACCAGCAGCCATGGAGGCAAAGCCGACCTTGGCCTTGGCAAGAACCATTTCCCTGGCGCAGTTGCAGCGTGAAAGAAAAGGAAGCCATGGCCGGGCACAGTGGCTCACGTCTGTAATCCCAGCACTTTGGGAGGCTGAGGCAGGCGGATCACCTGAGGTCAGGAGTTTGAGACAACCCTAACAACATGGTGAAACCCCGTCTCTACTAAAAATACGAAAATTAGCCAGGCATGGTGGCACGCGCCTGTAATCCCAGCTACTCAGGAGGCTGAGGCAGAAGAATCACTTGAACCTGCGAGGCAGAGGTTGTAGTGAGCTCAGATCATGTCACGGCACTCCAGCGTGGGCGACAGAGTGAGACTCTGTCTCAAAAAAAAAAAAAGGAAGCCATGAAGGAGAACCACGGGGGCTCCTGACTGGGGGATGGGGGCTCCAGGGCACCCTGCAGGGCGATTCCAGCTTCCCCACTCTCTGGGGTGTGGCCTGCTTCTGTGTATGGAAAACGCGGGGGGCCACTCACAGGGTGAGGATTGAAAGGGCGGCCCCGGTGGGAAAGGCGATCCCACGGCCAGTGAGCAGGTCTACCATCACCAATAAGGGACAGGTCAGGAGGCACAAGCCGCACAGCCGCATCCAGACTCGCACTGGAGCCCCGTCCACACCGTGTCCCCACTGGTTAAATGAGCGAAGCTGTGACTCTTCAACAAAACTGTCCGGTTTTTATTGGTAGAGACAGGCATGTATGTATTTAGATGGGGTCTTGCTCTGTTGCCCAGGCTGGGCTCCAACTCCCAGGCTCAAGCCATCCTCTCCGTCTCAGCCTCCCGAGTAGCTGGGATTCCCAGCACGAGCCACCACACCCAGCAAAAACATCTGACTTTTAGACAAGTGTGAGTAATTATGGGCTAATACCGAATGGTGAGGCTTCTGCCGGGCACCTGCTCTAAGATACTAACCTGTTGATGTCACACCCTGGTCCCTGGTTCAAGGCTGAGCCCTCCGTGAGCCGTCCCCCGACAGGTCCCCTTCCTGTGGCAGTGGCCCTGAGTCCCCGCAGCCGTGCTACCCACTGGGGCCTCGCTCCTGTGCAGACAGCCCTTCCCTTTTCCTCCCATTGACTCCTTCGTGGCCCTTAAAATTGTGGGCTCAGGTCCCCCAAGAGGCAGACACCAAATGGGACTCAACGTAGGATTTCATGAGGGGCTGGCAGACCCCGATGCCAGCCTGTCCGAGGGAGGCTGCGTGGAAGCCTCACAATATGGTGAAACCCCATCTCTATTAAAAATACAAAAAATTAGCCGGGCGTGGCAGCGGACGCCTGTAGTCCCAGCTACTCAGGAGGCTGAGGCAGGAGAATGGCGTGAACCAGGGAGGCGGAGCTTGCAGTGAGCTGAGATGGCGCCACTGCACTCCAGCCTGGGCAACAGAGTGAGACTCCGTCTCAAAAAAAAAAAAAAAAAAAAAATTAGCCAAACGTGGTGGTGCACGCCTGCAGTCCCAGCCACTCGGGAGGCTGAGACTCATTTGAACCCGGGAGGCCAGAGGTTGCAGTGAGCTGAGATTGCACCATTGCGCTCCAGCCTGGGCGACAGAACGAGACTGTCTTAAAAAAAAAAAAAGAAACAAGCAGGGGTTCAGAATGGGGTAATAGGTGTGACAATTTAAAAAAAAAGAAGAAGAAAAAGGAAAGAAATAAGCAGGATGCATGCCTGTGATCCTAGCACTTTGGGAGGCTGAGGTGGCAGGATCACTTAAGGCCAGGAGTTGAGACCAGCCTGGGCAACACAGTGAGACCCGTCTCCATTTAAAAAGAAAAGGGGGGGAATATTCCTTTCTAATTCCACACACACCCTATGCCCATTTGTTTACAGGTACCTAAGGCAGTAAACCCCCAACTCCCTGGAAGGGCCCGCTGGGCGCTCACTTCGCTCCAGAGCCTCGCCTGGTTCCTGCTTCGGGATCCCGTCACCCAACCCAACTCTCCAGCTGCCGCTGTTTCTCACGAGACTGTCAGAGTGAAGGGTCCAAAGCTCCGACTTCCAGCTTCAGAAATTCCAACTGAGGCATGATCAGCGAAGCTTCCCTCGCAGCGGCTGGAGGGAGAGCCAGGCGGGGCCCAGGCCGCCACTTGTCAGAAGTGTAAATGCCACCCCGAGGCCAATGCCTGCCAACACTGCTCACCGCAAGACTGAGTCCTGCGGCCTCAGCACAGAAGGACCCCCGCCTACCCCACACGGAGGTCATGTTCAGCCACACCCCAGCTGCCTACCAGTGAACGCTGGCGACCCACCCCACAGTGCCCTGCCCTCCCGTGCTCCTCCCTCCTGACCTCTGCACACGCTGCTCCCTTGACAGAAGCATTCCCTGTCCCTTGCTATTCAGGATTCAGAGGCCAGCGTCTGTCCCCAGCTGCAGCACAGTAACGGGCACACACAGTAAGATAGTAAGAAATGTCTGCTGACGGCCACCAGCTTCACAGCAGGCTCAGAGAAGTCATGGGAGGAGGAGCTGGGTGACAGCGTGCACAGGCCCAAGCCTGGGATCCACCCAGTCCCTGGGAACTACGTCCCTCTGCGTTTCTGCCCAACAAGCTTCCCTTCCACATGAAGCCCATGAAATTGAATTCATGCTGTGCTGCTGCAATGTCTCACTACTGTTAAGGAGGACGGTGAAGTATTTTGGGATACACATTGGCTTTTAATAAAAAAGAAATTTCCTCCTACAATTGATCCTGCACACGGGGGGGCCATGAGCCACGCCTGCTGACTCATTCCTCCAATTCTCAAACACAAGCAACACTTCAGATCCTGGTGAGAGCCATTCACGACTCCTCCGGGACCCGTTCCATCCTCCCTGTCATGCACAGATGATCTTAGTAACCAGAGTAAGAGTCTGCCTGAGACGCGAATATTTTTTCCTGGCTCCAAGGGCTAGTGCCAAAGTTCCTCTCTCCACCGGGGAGGGAGGCGAGACTTGAGTCCCTGAGTAGGTGTCTGGGTCCTCACATATCCTGCTGAGCAGCGCCGGGTGGCTGCCTCCAGGTCACCACACCTGGCACACCCGGATCACCTCCCTCAGCGCCTTCAGCCCCTCCATGCTTTTGTCCTTCACGGCCACGGCGAGGAGCACTGCTCTGTTTCCAGCTTCTTGAGACACAAACGCTACCAGGTTCTTTGCAAAGACATGGATGAGAGGCTGGTGAAAGGAAGGAGAAGAAACCATCTTAACTGCAAGAAACCTGGTTTTTTCCTCAACACTTTCATGAAGTATCCCTTAGGAACCCAGGCAGGCTTCCCACACCACCATTAACCACCACGTAAGTCCATTTCAACTGTGACTCAGAGTGCAGGCAGCACTCAGAACACTCCAGTCACGGGCACACTGCTAAAGACGCATCACTCCATTCATTTTCCCAGCGCCTTCCGCTGCCCCGCCTCTTCTGGCTGTCTCTCATCTAAAAGAACCCAGGAAAGAGAAGCCTGCAGAGGCGAGTGCTGTCGAATTCCACGTGTGATCTCCATAGAGCAGAGCACAGCCAGCCGCCTGCTCACGTAATGTACCATGGCAGGGGAGGCGGCTCGAATGACAAAATTGCTACTTCTGCTTGTCTGCTGGATAAAATGCCTGCGGGCTGGACAAAGCATCCACTGAGGGCAAGCGGGGCGCCTTGAGACCCACAAATGCCCGGAAAATGCTATCGCTGTAGGGGGATTTGTCCGCCAGCTGCCCCATGTCCTTACTGACAAATCACAGCCACTGATACTGACAAATCACAGCCACTGAAGAGGTTTATGCTCCTCCCTGGGAGTCCCTTCTTGACCACTTTATTATTATTATCATTATAATATAATAATAATATATATAACTCTCACCCAGGCTGGAGTGCAGTGGCACGGTCATGGCTCACTGCAGTCTCAACCTCCAGGGCTCAAGTGATCCTCCCACCTCAGCCTCCCAAATAGCTGGGACCACAGGCACACACCACTAGGCCCAGCTAATTTTTTCTTTTCTTTTCTTTTCTTTTTTTTTTAGACCAAGTCTCTATCTGTTACCCAGGCTGGAGTGCTGTGGCGCAATCTTGGCTCACTGCAACCTCCGCCTCTTGGGTTCAAGCGATTCTTGTGCCTCAGCCTCCTGAGTAGCTGAGATTACAGGTATGCGCCACCACACCCAGCTAGTTTTTATATTTTTAGTAGAAATGGGGTTTCGCCATGTTGGCCAGGCTGGTCTGGAACTCCTGACCTTAAGTGATCTGCCCATCTCAGACTCCCAAAGTGCTGGGATTACAGGTGTGAGCCACTGCACCCAGCCTCTCTCCCTATATATATTTTTTGTAGGCACTTGTTTTTTTGTAGTGACTTGTGTGTGTGTTGTTGTGTTGCCCAGGCTGGTTTCAAACTCCTGGCCTCAAGCGATCTGCCCACCTAGGCCTCTGAAAGTGCTAGGGTTACAGGCGTGAGCCACGGTTCTTGGCCGATCCACTTTACCTCATCCTGCCCCAGAAGGACTTTTGTGGTGAGCACAGGCTTGCTGACGTCACTGGCCACGCTGCTGGGCTCCAGGGAGACCAGGGTGCCCATCTTCCCGAACTGGGTCACCACCACCAGGATGTGACTGCTGAAGGCCGTGCACACCACCTGGGTGGGGACCCCGCACACCACCTCCGTCTTCTGTTTCGATATCACCAACGGCGTGTCCTCCATGGCGGGGCTCTTCAGTGGCAGCTTTAATTTAGGTTAAAAAGAAAGGGGGAAAAAAAGGAGTCAATCAACAGTACAGCCTCGGGGTTCCCAAAAATGTGGCACCGGGCATTGAAACAGAAACGCAAGGAGGCCCATTCAAAAGAAGGGGCCAGGCGCGGTGGCTCATGCCTGTCATCCCAGCACTTTGGGAGGCCGAGACAGGACGATCGCTTGAGGCCAGGAGTTCGAGAGCAGCCTGGCCAACATGGCGAGACCCCCGTCTCTACCAAAAAAAAATTTAAAAATCAGCCGGGCGCGCCTGTGGCCCCAGTTACTCAGGAGGCTGAGGCGGGAAGATCGCTTCAGCCCGGGAGGTCGAGGCTGCGGTGAGCCGTGATCACACCACTGCACTCCAGCCCGGGCGGCAGAGCGAGACCCCATCCCTAAAAAAATAAAACAGAAGCAGGCGCGGGGCCGCCCGTAGAGACCGCGCCTGGGGCTTTCTGGGTTAGGTGATCGACTTGCACGTTCACACTGCCAGATCGGGCAGTGGCTTCCCGCCCCTCGGCCTCGCCGCCGCCCCGGCCCTGCAGCCGCGGGCCCGGGACCCCCACGACACGCGGTGACGAGGCCGGCCGGGCTACGGGGGATGCAACCGCCCGGGGAAGCCCGCGGGTACCCGCGCTCACCAAGCCGGCGCCGCGCCCGGAAGTGGCTCTGCGTGCGCCACGCGGGCGCGCCCCGTCCGCAGGTTCCGTCCACCTTCCGGAAGTCAGGGCCGCGGCGCTTCTGATCCCCGAGACATGGGGCTCCCGGGCTTCTGAGCGGCTCGGGTTCCGCGCTGCCGGCAGGGCTTGGGGGCGTCTTAGAGCCGGACCCCGTTTTTTCAGGAACGGGCGCTGCGACCACCCCCGTCCCGGGCCTCAGCCCCTCTGCTGCAGACCCTCGGGATCCTCGCTGGTGGGAGCTTTGTCCCCCGTGTCAGCGTCCAGGACCCCCGAAACGCCGCGCCTAGGAACCTCTAGCGCTGGGATCCCGGCCCTGCTTGATCACGGAGGCATCACCGTCGCCACAGCGAACGCTTATTTGGCACCGAGTGTGCGCCAGGCATCGTTGTAAGCGCTTTATACCCGTAACTCATTTGATCTCAGCCACCCAGTTCAGTAGAAGCGTTTCATCCGCATTTTACGGACGTGTGCAGGGGCAGAGAGCTCGGCCAGGCTTAGGCGGCTGGCGGGCTGGGGTGGGCTTCGAACCCCGTCCCTTGGGCACTCCGTGACACGAAGCCCCGGCCAAGGCCAGGAAGGGGGCCAGACCCACCCTGAAGCAGGATGAGTTCTGGTTCCTCCCAGGGACCCCCTCACTCCCTACTGCTCAGCCTCAGTTTCTCCAAGCTGGAAGGCTTTTTGTTTTGTTTTGTTTGAGACGGAGTCTTGCTGTGTCACCCGGGCTGGAGTGCAGTGGCGCGATCTTGGCTCACTGCAACCTCCGCCTCCTGGGTTCAAGCAGTTCTCCTGCCTCAGCCTCCTGTGTAGCTGGGATTACAGGCGTGTACCACCAGGCCCGGGTAATTTTTTTGTTTTTATTTTTAGTACAGATGGGGTTTCACCATGTTGGTCAGGCTGGTCTTGAACTCCTGACCTCAGGTGATCCGCCTTCCTCGGCCTCCCAAAGTGCTGGGATTACAGGCGTGAGCCACCGCGCCCTGCTGCTGGAAGTTTTATTGGCAGGGTCGGGCATCTTTAGCAGAGGCTGAGAGTGATTGGAGCCTCCAGAGCCTTCCTCGGGGTCGGGGGGTTAACACCCCTTCAGAACCCCACCCTCAGTAGCCTTACTGTTGTTTCCTGACAACCATGTCAAGGCCGTATTTTCTGTCTATATTACCCAAAAGGGGTCCCGATCCAGACCCCAAGAGAGAATTGAGGGCGGGTCCACAAAGTGAAAGCAAATTTATTAGAAAAGTAAAGGAATTGAGGCAGGAAAATAGGGTCTGGAGGCAGGGAACACTTCAGCTATGACGGGAAATACCCTCTCCATAGGGTGTACACTGAGTAAATGATTTTGTAGCTTTACTTCATCCTCTTTATTTACATAGGGCGTACACCAAGTAACCAGTAGAAACCCCTAGAGGGTATTTAACCCCCCACAAGTTCTGTAATGGGGCCCTGAGCCCCTGTGCTTCGGCCGCCCCCATGCCATGGAGTGTACTTTCATTTTCAAAAAATCTCTGCTTTTGTTGCCTCATTCTTTTCTTGCTTTGTGCATTTTTTTTGTTGTTGTTGAGACGGAGTCTCACTCTGTTGTCCAGGCTGGAGTGCAGTGGTGTGATCATGGCTCACTGCAACCTCTGCCTCCCGGGTTCAAGCAATTCTCCTGCCTCAGCCTCCTGAGTAGCTGAGATTACAGACATGCGTCACCATGCCCGACTAACTTTGGTATTTTTAGTAGAGACAGGATTTCGCCATGTTGGCCAGGCTGGTCTTGAACTCCTGACCTCGGGTGATCTGCCCGCCTTGGCCTCCCAAAGTGCTGGGATTACAGACGTGAGCCACCACGCCCGGTCGCTTTGTGCGTTTTGTCCAATTCTTTGTTCTAGGTGCCAAGAACCTGGACACCCTCCACTGGGAACAGAATGAAGAATGGCTACTCCATAGGCAGAGCAGCATGGGCTGCTGGTTGCCTATTTTTGTGGTTATTTCTTGATGATATGCTAAACAAGGGGTGGATTATTCGTGCCTCACCTTTTTAAACCCTTTAGGGTAATGTCGTGGGGTTGCTATGGCATTTGTAAACTGTGACAGTGCTGGTGGGAGTGTAGCAGCCAGGACAACCAGAGGTCACGCTCATCACCATGTTGGTTTTGGCCAGCCTTTTTTTAAAATTTTTTTGAGACGGAGTCTCTCTTTGTCACTCACGCTGGAGTGCAGTGGCACGATCTCGGCTCACTGCAAGCTCCGCCTCCTGGGTTCATGCCATTTTCCTGCCTCAGCCTCCCGAGTAGCTGGGATTACAGGCGCCTGCTACCACGCCGGGCTAATTTTTTGTATTTATAGTAGAGACGGGGTTTCACTGTGTTAGCTAGGATGGTCTCGATCTCCTGACCTTCTGATCCGCCCGCCTCGGCCTGGCCAGCTCCTTTGACCTGTAGCTTCTGCCGACCTCCGATCTCCTCCTGTGACATAGAATGCCTTAACTGTCTGGGAATGCAGCCCAGCAGATCTCAGCCTCATTTCACCCAGCCCCATTCAAGATGGAGTTGCTCTGGTTCAAACACCTCTGACATTTATACCACTGAAGCCCCAAGGAAGATCTTGACTCCCTCCTCTCACCATTTGATGACTTCGTATCCAATCCAAGTCAAGTCGAATGAAGCATGCTCCCTCCAATGTTGATTTCTGGAGGCCTAAAATAAAAGGCATGCATACAGAAAATGATCAAAATAGACATAAATCAAGGGGAAATTCATTTTTGAGCATTCTTGCAGCCAGTACACAAAAGGAGAGATGATGAGTTTCATGGTTCTAATACTCAAAAAACAGGAAGCATATCAACTTCCCAGGAAAGTCTAAGTTTCTGTCGGCTCTAAATTTAAACACACATCCACCCACACATACCCCACAAGCAAATTGCCAGTGGATTGCTTTGCCATCTGAAATCTTCAAAAGGTTCACTCGCTTTTATTCACCTGTTTGTGTATTCTCCCTCTCTGTAGGCAAATAGATACAAGAAATCTGATCCTGTCCTCTCAAAGAAAACCCTCTGAAATAAACTTACCACCTTTAAAAAAGGGATGTTGAAGAACAAGATGGATTTTTTTTGTTGTTGTTGTTGTCGTCGTTTTTTGAGACAGAGTCTCGCTCTTGTCATCCAGGCTGGAATGCAGTGGTGCGATCTTGGCTCGCTGCAACCTCCGCCTCCCAGGTTTAAGCGATTCCCCTGCCTCAGCCTCACGAGTAGCTAGGATTATAGGCACCTGCCACCACGCCCGGCTAATTTTTGTATTTTTAGTAGAGACTGGGTTTCGCCATGTTGGCCAGGCTGGTCTCGATCTCCTGACCTCAGGTGATCTGCCCGCCTCGGCCTCCCAAAGTGCTGGGATTACAGACGTGAGCCACCGCACCCAGCCTGGATGTTGTTTTTGATGACACTGTTAAGCACATATGTAAGGGATTGTTTGGTTGGTTTGGGTCTAGATCTAAGATAAAGACAGTAGGAAAGAATTGAGAGGTGGAAGGTTGTCCTAGGCTGAGGTGGTGGTCCAGGGACTTTCTGGCAGTCTGAATGGATGCCTGGGCAGAATTTGTATATCTAGAAGAATGGAAGAGGACCTCATTGCATGCCATTGACTGTTCTCCAGTACCCAAGGGTAAAGGAACTGGAAAGAAAGACTCACTCAAGTGCATTCACATAAAATGGGAATCTAATAGAAATGGTGCCAATCGTGGGGCAAAGAGTTCGAGGAGTTATTTTGAAAAATGAAAAAAAAAGCAAAGTATCTCAAATTTGTCTTATATTCAGTAACTTGTCGGTGATAAATGCCGTGGTGTGTTCAT
>NW_026652299.1:1294260-1306467 GCF_009828535.3 Hylobates moloch
TTTTTGAGACAGAGTCTTGCTCTGTCATGCAGGCTGGAGTGCAGTGATGTGATCTCAGCTCACAGCAACCTCCATCCTTCCAGGTTCAAGCAATTCTCCCACCTCAGCCTTCTGAGTAGCTAGGATTACAGGCGTGCGTCACCATGCCCAGCTCTTTTTTGTATTTTTAGTAGAGACGGAGTTTCACCGTGTTGGCCAGGCTGGTCTCGATCTCCTGACCTCGTGATCTGCCCACCTCAGCCTCCCAAAGTGCTGGGATTACAGGCGGGAGCCACCGTGTCTGGCTGTGGCCGTCTTGTCAACACAACATCTCCGTGAAGTTTTTGTGTGATCAGTCATGGGTGGAATCATCTTACTATAGAAATCATCATTATTCTCACTGCTGTCAGCCAGCCTTTTAAGAGGAGCTGGTTAGCAGACAGTTGGAGAACACATTTGTGATACAGGCCAGTGACACAGACATTAGACACAGCTATTCTATTTAGGCTATAGAGGTTTTGGAATGAAGGAGGGAAGGGTAGGAGACAGAAACCCATGTCCAGTTGTCTTCTGCTCCTGCAGGGGGACTGAAGGGCTCATACAAGTGGAAGAAGCCTGGGCTGAAAGGATTTCTCTTTCTGGCTCTTTTTTTTTTTTTTGAGACGGGGTCTTGCTCTGTTGCCCAGGCTGGAGTGTAGTGGCGCAATCTGGGCTCACTGCAACCTCCGCCTCCTAGGTTCAAGCGATTCTCCTGCCTCAGCCTCCTGAGTAGCTGGGATTACAGGTGCCTGCCACCATGCCCGGCTAATTTTTGTATTTTTAGTAGAGACGGGGTTTCCCTGTGTTGGCCAGGCTGGTCTTAAACTCCTGATCTCAAGTGATCCAGCTGCCTTGGCCTCCCAAAGTGCTGGGATTACAGGCGTGAGGCACCACGCCTGGCCTCTTTACTCTGTAATTGTGCTGGCCTCATTCTCGGATGGGCTGTCCCTGGGTTATGGTGAAATTGTCTCTCCTGGCCTAGTTAGCCCTCCGTAGCTTCTCTTGCTCAATAATTCTGAAGTCCCAGGATTGACTCTCCTTAGGCCAGTCTGGTCCCTGAACCAATCACTATTCAAAACTAAATTAATGTAGAGCTGGGCACAGTGTCTCATGCCTGTAATCCCAGCGCTTTGGGAGGCCAAGGCAGGAGAATCGCTTGAACCCAGGAGTTTGGGACCAGCCTGGGCATCACAGGGAGTTCCCATCTCTACAAAAAATTTAGAAATTAGGCGTGGCAGTGTGTGTCTGTGGCCCCAGCTACTTGGGAGGCTGAGGTGGGAGGATCGCTTGAGGTCAGGAGGTCAAGTCTGTGGTGAGCTGAGATCGTGCCACTGCACTCCAGCCTGGGCGACAGAGAGAGACCCTGTCTCAAAAAAAATATATAAAAGATAATAAATTAATGAATGTAAAAGCAACTTCCCAGGCATTTGGGAGTTAAAAAAAAATACTTCAATTACATAATATAATGGGGAGTTCTAAATATTCCAATATTCTTCCCTCCCTCATCTCCTGGAAACCATGATTCTAATTCTTTTTTTTTGAGACGGAGTCTCGCTCTGTCGCCCAGGCTGGAGTGCAGTGGTACGATCTCGGCTCACTGCAAGCTCCACCTCCTGGGTTCACGCCATTCTCCTGCCTCAGCCTCCCGAGTAGCTGGAACTACAGGCATCCGCCACCACATCTGGCTAATTTTTTTTTGTACTTTTAGTAGAGACGGGGTTTCACCGTGTTAGCCAGGATGGTCTCGATCTCCTGACCTTCTGATCCACCCGCCTTGGCCTCCCAAAGTGCTGGGATTACAGGCGTGAGCCACCACGCCTGGCCAATTCTTTTTTTTTTTTTTTTTTTTTGAGACGTAGTCTCTGTCGCCCAGACTGGAGTGCAGTGGTGTGATCTCAGCCCACTGCAACCTCCACCTCCCGGGTTCAAGCGATTCTCCTGCCTCAGCCTCCTGAGTAGGTGGGACTGCAGGCACCCGCCACCATGCCTGGCTAATTTTTGTATTTTTGTAGAGACGGGGTTTCACCATGTTGGCCAGGCTGGTCTTGAACTCCTGACCTCAGGTGATCCACCCTCCTCGGCCTCCCAAGTGCTGGGATGACAGGTGTGAGCCACTGCGCCTGGCCACGATTCTACTTCTTGACCCTGCGGATTTGTCTGTTCTGGAAATTGTCTATAAATGGAACCGTACACTGTGTGTCCGTTTGTGTCTGGCTCTCTTCACTGAGCGCAATGTTGAGGTTTGTTCCTGCGTGGCCTGTGTTGAGTGCTTTATGGAGAAACCGATTCCTGTTTGCTGAATAGTTGGGAGGAGTCGATGACATCCCCTTTCCGGAAGGGCCCAGTGCAGGACATGCATGTTAGAGGTGCTCAGTGAAGCTTCCTTCCCTTCATGGGTCACGGGGACCCACTGGTCGTAACAGATGAATAGACACCCACCGTGATCAATGGTTCTGAGCTCTCTGCACTCTTGGGCTTTTGCAAGAAGTGGAAAGACTAGACATAGCAATGAAGGCAACCTACACTTCCCGAATTCCCCTTGACGGGCCTGGCAGATGTCGAAACAGCCTCAGTGCCACAGTGCTGGCTCCCGAGGTGGGCTGTGACAGTGTAGAGGCTGGACAATGCCGGGCGTGGTGGTTCACACTTAATCCCAGAGCTTCGGGAGGCGAGAGGATCGCTTGAGGCCAGGAGTTCGCGACCAGCCCGGGCAACACAGCAAGACCCCGTCTCTATCAAACATAAAAATAAAATCAGTGGGCATGGTAGCGGGCATCTGTGGTCCCAGCTACTCGGGAGGCTGAGGTGGGAGGATCTCTTGAGCCCAGGAGGTCAAGGCTGCAGTGAGCCGTGATTGCACCATTGCACTCCAGCCTGGGTGACACAGCTAGACTTTATCTCAAACAAACAAACAAAAAAAGAAAAACAAGCTGGATATTGACTCGGAGAAGGAGATACACAATGTCGCTGCAGAGGAGGTGAGGTCAGGGCCAGGAGGGGTGACTGTGGGCAGGCTTCACTGCTGGGCTATAAATCTTTTTCTTTTTCTTTTCTTTTTTTTTTTTCTGAGATAGAGTTTCACTCTTGTTGCCCAGGCTGGAGTGCAATGGCGCAATCTCGGCTCACTGCAACCTCCGCCTCCCAGGTTCAAGCGATTCTCCTGCCTCAGCCTCCCGAGTATCTGGGATTACAGGCACCCGCCACCACTCCTGGCTAATTTTTGTATTTTTATTAGAGACGATGTTTCGCCATGTTGGCCAGGCTGGTCTTGAACTCCTGACCTCAGGTGATCTGCCTGCCTCGGCCTCCCAAAGTGCTGCTTCCTCATTCTCTTTTAATGAATAAATTCCTGGTTGTTCCAGGACTCAGTCCTTGGACTTATCTCCTCTGTCCATATTCTCTTCCATGGTGATCTCTTCCGATCTGATGGATTTAAATACCACAAATGCATTGACTATTCCCAAATTCCAGCCCTGACTTCTTCCCTGGACTCTAAATTCATATATTTAACCTCTACTTGGGTATTTTCTAGTTTATACTTTGTGTCACCAGTGCTGCCATATACAGAGAAGGAGCTATCAATTTTGACAACTTGAGTCCATTTCATCTAGATTTTCTTTTCTTTTCTTTTTTTAAATGTATTTTGAGATGGAGTCTTGCTCTGTCCAGGCTGGAGTGCGGGCTTCCCCTTGATCCGCCCCCCCCGGCCTCCAAATCTGGATTACAAGTGACCACCACCCGGCCTTTTTTTTTTTTTTCTGTCACCCAGGCTGGAGTACAGTGACGCAATCATAGCTCACTGCAGCCTCAACCTCCCAGGCTCAAGCAACCCTCCCACCTCGGCCCCCTGGGTAGCAGAGACTACAGGTACATGCCACCACATCCATCTCATTTAAAAAATATTTTTGTAGAGATAAGGTCTCGCTATGTCACCCAGGCTGCCCTCAAACTCTTGGGCTCAAGCAATCCCCCCACCTCAGCCCCCCAAATTGCTGGGATGACAGGCATGGGCCATTGTGGCCGGCCAAGATCCTCCACGCTGGCACGCCTGCAGCCGAGGCCTGGGAGACCCCGTGCCCCAGGGCCTCCGGCGTTTCCACCAGCCTCATCACTGCCTTGGCTGTGCCCCCAGCTGGGTGTGACAATCTTGTGGTCTTGCTGTGCCTCTAGAGTTGCTGTTGGCAGTGACCTGCAAGCTACGGTTGCAAAGACACTTGAATAAATAGCAGCACAGAAATATAAATGATTCCAGTGAGAGCGTTCCACGAGGCGGAGATGACCTTTAGTACCCAGGTATCTGGAAAGACATAATGAACCACTTATTTTTTTTTCTAAACTTTGATAGTCCAAGTTGAGGGTGGGGCAAGGCACGATTTAAGAAGCATCTGCTGCTACAGTTTTTGGAGAAAAACAAGATTCAATCTGCAATGGAAAATTACAGATATTTTATCACAAGACCAAAACCCAGGGTCGTCTATGTAAAACTCAAATTTTTCCCAAAGGAAATTAAAGAATCCTATTAAAAAGCAAATCCTGTTTATAAGGATCCAGGGAGAGACTCATCTAGAAAGGAAATAAAAGCTCTCCTCGGGGAGTGTTTAAAGATGGCTTGGAGCCAGGCGCGGTGACTCTTACCTGTCATCCCAGCACTTTGGGAGGCCGAGCTGGGAGGATCACTTGAGCGCAGCAGTTGGAGACCAGTCTGGGCAACATAGCGAGACCCCTGTCTCTACGAAAAAATTAAAAAATTAGCCGAGTGTAGTGGCGCACACCTATAGTTCCAGCCACTCAGGAGGCTGAGGCAGGAGGATGGCTTGAACCCAGGAGGTCAAGGCTGCAGTGAGCTATGATGGTGCCACTGCACTCCAGCCTGGGCAACAGGTGAGACCCTGTCTCCAAAAAAAAATTAAAACAGAGACCAGTGGCGTTTCTTGCTGGGCGTAGTCTCAGCTCCACCAGGGCTGTGAGTGCTGTGTGGCCCAGGGATGCCCCGAGCTTTGGAATTTTGTTTTTTTTGTTTTTGTTTTTGTGTTTTTGAGACGGAGTCTCGCTCTATTGCCAGGCTGGAGTGTAGTGTTGCGATCTCGGCTCCCTGCAACCTCTGCCTCCTGGGTTCAAGCCATTCTCCTGCCTCAGCCTCCTGAGTGGCTGGGATTACAGGTGCCCGCCACCACGCCCAGCTAATTTTTGTATTTTTAGTACAGATGGGGTTTCGCCTTGTTGGCCAGGATGGTCTTGACCTCCTGACCTCAAGTGATCCACCTGCCTCGGCCTCCCAAAATGCTGGGATGAGAGGCGTGAGCCATGGAGCCCAGCTGAGCTTTGGAGTTTTGTGAACTGGAGTATTTCGTTTAACACCACACGGTAAACACAAAGTAAACCCCCTGTTGCTGGGCTGCCTTCCATCGTGGCGCAGAGTTGAGAGAGTCAAGCACGTCGCTTTGTTTTCCACCAAACTTAGCCAAGCTCCTGTCTTACGGTCTTTTCTTTCCTAGCGTGAGGCTTTCTGTCTTTGTTGCAAATATTGAAATCTGCCACCTCACCTCTTGCACTATTTGTTTAGTTCTTTAAGAAATGAAACCTTAATCCATGTACAATTTCTAAAAGCCTTTATTTCAATATTTTAAGAAGTTATTTCCCCTGGCAAAGAAGCCGCCCCGTTGCCTGGTGTGGAGCTCGATGACAAAGCTCATCAGCCTGAGTGGAAGCTCATTCATTATTGCTGCGTTTTTGCTCTTCCAGGAGAGAACGGAGAGCCAGCGTGCTGTGCGTCACGGTCCCTGGATGAACGTCTGTGGAACTGGATTGAATTAAACAAGACGTGCAAAGCAAGTGGTTCACGAGGTAGTGTGGGGGTGTAGGGATGGGGACTGACCCGGGAGGCAGGACACAGCCCAAGCCCTGCCTCGGCCCCACCTCTAGCTTGCTGATGACCTTGGATGATTCCCTTCCCACCCTGGGCCTCTGTTTTCTCATCTGTAAAATGGGCAGATTGGCAATGTGGCCTCCAGGTCTGTACTTCTGGGATTGCTGTGTTTCCTGGGGGGTTCCTATCTGCTCCTAAGACTCTCAGACTGGGGTGGGGATGTGGGATCAAGGAGGAAGGGGTGGCCTGGTGGTCCAGCCTGTGGAAGGTAGAGACAGACCTGGAGTTGATTTTGTATAAGGAGAGAGGGAGTGTGGTGGGGTGGGAAGGTGGGAAGGACCACACTGCCCAAAGGTCCTGTCTGTGTCTGTGGGTGAGTCTAGAGGCCTGACTGCATGGCGGGCCGGAGCAGGCAGACTGGACACAGCACGAGCACTTTCTGAATGCCGGAACTTTCCGAGGCCTTCCGTGGCAGGTGGGGAGAGCCCTGCCCCAGACGAACTGAGCCCTGGGCCTGTGGGGCTTTGCATCAGATATTTCTGCATTTGGGAGGCTGCACTCAGACTGTGAAAGGCTTTTGCAAACCCGAACGGCTGTCATTCTGTAAGTGAAGGTACAACTGATAGCCACAGGGGATACTGCTAAATGCAACTCTGACAGCTAACTAAAAACAGAACGCAAATTCAAACTAAAGATAAGGCTGGGTGTGGTGGCCCATGCCTGCAGACCTAGCTACTTGGGAGGCTGAGTTGGGAGGATCACTTGAAGCCAGGAGTTTGAGGCCACCCTGGGCAACGTAGCAAGACCCTGTCTCTACAAAAAATAAAGAAATCAGCTGGGCGTGGTGAGATGCACCTGTAGTCCCAGCTACTTGGGAGGCTGAGGTAAGAGGATCGCTTGAGTCCAGGGGTCCGAGGCTGCAGCGAGCTATGATCATGCCACTGCACTCCAGCCTGGCTGACAGGAAAGTAAAGGCATAAAAGGGTGGCTACTCCATAGGCAGAGCTGCCCTGCGTGCTGCTGACTGGCTATTTTTAGGGTTATTTCTTGATCATATGCTATACAAGGGCTGGATTATTCATGAGTTTTCTGGGAAAGCGGTAAGGAATTCGCAGAACTGAGGCTTCCTCCCCTTTTTAGACCATGTAGGGTAACTTTCGGACGTTGCCATGGCATTTGTAAACTGTCATGGACTGGTGGAAGTGTCTTTTCACATGTTAATGGATTATAATTAGCATGTAATGAGCAGTGAGGATGACCAGAGGTTGCTTTCCTTGCCATCTTGGATTTGGTGGGTTTTGGCTGGCTTCTCTACCGCACTCTGTTTTATCAGCGGGGTCTTTGTGACCTGTGTCTTCTGAAACCAGTCCTGCTACCTCCTATCTCAGAGTCATGTGGTGTGTAGCCTTTCCTGGTTGGCTTCTCCCACTGAGGATACTAATTCAACCATGTTTTTGCCCACATCAGTAATTAATCTCTCTTTTTTTTTTTTTGCTGGGTAGTATAGTCTTTTGTCTGGATGCACCACTGTTTCTTTATCCATTCTCCTATTGAAGACATTTGGGTTATATCCAGCTTGGTCCACTATGAATAAAGCGACCATTGACCTTCATGTACAGGTGTTTGTGAGAACATGAATGTTCACTTCTCTTGGGAAATACTTGGGGATGGGATTGCTAAGTAGCATGGCAGATACGTGCTTAATTCTAGAAGCTTCCAAGCTGCTCTCCAAAGTGTGTGCACCACTGTGCATTCCCTCCAGCAGTGCAGGCACATCTCAGTTGCTCTGTATTCCTGCCAGACATCTGTCCATCCATCCACCCATCCATCCATCCACTCATCCATCCATCCATCCCTCCGTCCACTCATCCATCCACCCACCCATCCATCCTCCATCCATCCATCCATCCATCCATCCATCCACCCACCCATCCACCCGTCCATTCATCCATCCATCCACTAATTCGTGTATTCACTCATCCACTCACTCATCCATCCACTCATCCATTCATGTATTCACTCATCCACTCACTCATCCATCCACTCATCCATTCATGTATTCACTCATCCACTCATTCATCCATTTACTCACCCATGTATTCACTCATCCATCCATCCACCCACCCATCCATCCACTCATCCATCCATCTATCCGTAAGAGAAATGTTTGCTTGGTCATTCACTCGATGAGCATTTTCTGCTGGAAGCTGGTCCAAGGCCCCCTGCTACCACCCCCATGAAGATATAAGACAGACAATATACAAATGGCTGCAGGTCAAGGCAGAGCCAGGAAAAGCAGAAATGACCCCACTGCCAACAAGTGGAACAGGAAGTAATTTCAAAGAGATTTGAAAGGAAGGAGAAAATGCTCCCCTACGAAGACAGCTGTAAAAAAGAATGAGATGGGCCCATAAGCAAAGACCTCCTGGAAATACAGGACCTCCTGCCTGGTGGAGAAGGCCAGCAGTGACGCTGTGTCACCAAGGTCGACTGGGGTGGTGGGGCAGAATTAGGTGGGACTTCCAGCTTCCAACATCCACACATATTCTATATGAATTTTTTATAGTTGACATTTTTGTTGTTTTTTGTTTTGTTTTCCACAGGGTCTTGCTCTGTCGCCCAGTCTGGAGTGCAGTGGCAAGATCTCTACTCACTGCAGCCTCGAACTCTCAGGCTCAAGAAATCTTCCCGCCTCAGCCTCCCAAAGTGCTGGGATTACAGGTGTGAGCCACTGCTCCCGGCTATAGCTAACATTTTATTTTTACAACCAAAAAAGAAATAAAAAGGGAAAATAAGGAAAAATACTTGCAGTAGTTGTAGCCAGGGAGGCTAGTGTTGAACAGGTACACCCGTGAGCCCCAGGTGCACCCCGGGAGGGGATTTGAGCGGGGTCCTGGCGGGAATGAGGGCGGAAAGGAGGAGCGACTGGACAGTCTCCAGCCACTGGGAAGCCGCGTCGGGAGCGCATGTGTTTCCAGTGAACGCCTCTGGGGGGCAGCAGAGGCCACAGAACGCTCCTGTGCAGCGCTGGGGCTGGGCTGGGGCTGGGTCCAGGGTTGGGGAGGGACGGAGGTGTCTTATTCTCCCTACTCCCTGCTTGGGGGAGGGAGGTCCTTCTCCTGCTCTGAGAAATTATGCATCTTCCTAGGAGGCCAGGAGCCAGTTCATCCCTCTGCCTCTGTCTCTTTCTCTCTGTCTCTGTCCCTCTCGGTCTGTCTCTGTTTCTGTCTCTCAGTCCGTTTCTCTCTGTCTGACGGTCTCCCTCTGTCTGTTTCTGTCTGTCTGGGTCTTTCTCTTCTCTTTCTCTGCCTACCTCTCTGTCTATCTGTCTGTGTGCCACTCTCTGTCTCTCTCCTCTCTCTCGGTCTCTTTTTCTTTCTCTGTCTGTCCGTCTGCTTGTCTGTCTGTCTCCATGTGTCTCTTTGTCTGTCTGTCTCTGCATCTCTGTCTCTGTCTGTGTCTGTCTCTGTCTCTCTTTCTCTTGCTCTGTCTGTCTGTTTCTGTCTCTCTCGTTTCTGTCTCTCTTGGTCTATCTCTTTCTCTTTCTCAGCCTGTCTGTCTGTCTGTCTGTCTGTCTGTCTGTCTCTGCATCTTTGTCTGTGTCTGTCTCTGTCTCTTTCTCCATCTGTCTGCCTGTCTCCTTCTGTCTCCCATGGCCTGCCTGTCTCTGTCTCTCTGACTCTCTGTCTGTCTTTGTCTCTTTGGTTTCTGTCTCTCTTGGTCTGTCTCTTTCTCTGCCAGCCTGCCTGTCTGTGTGTGTCTCTGTCTCTTTCTCTCACGGTCTGTCTCTATTGGTTTCTCCGTCTGTCTGTCTGCCTGTTTCTTTCTGTCTCCCTTGGTCTGTCTGCTGTGCATCTGTCTCTGTCTCCTTTTCTCTCTCTCTCTCTCTGTCTGTCTTTCTCTTATCTGGGTCCCTCTCTCCCCATCTAGTCACCTAATGACAAAGCACTTTGTCTTTGGAAGGTGTTGCCGTCTGTAATTGACGTCACAGGCACCTGCTGAGCCTGACCCCGTGCTGGCTCTGCAGAGGTAGCCAGGACACAGGCCCAGCCCGCAGTCCTCTGGGGATACGGCCAGGCGCACACAGGTAGAGGATTATAAATCAGACAAGGACATGACTGTTCAGAATCGGGCCTGGGGAGACAGAAGCTGGAATAGACTGTCAAGTCCATAACAGAAGCGCAGGGCATGTGTGTGCTGGTGCCAGGTCCTCTGCAGTTGCTGTTATTGGGCCTCAGCCTCAGCTCTGACCTTCCTGGTAGCCCTAGAGAAAAGGGAAACAAGACCAGGCAGCCAGGTTCCTGACTCACTGTCCTGGGCAAGGAGCCTACCGGCTGCTCCACGAAAGCAACGCGTTCTGAACTGCTCACAGCCCTGCAGCTCTCTCCGGGGCTTTCTGAGGGTCTCTCTGGTGTCAGGGCAGTGCATGGGCACTCTCTGTCCAGCACATGTGTGGCAGGCTCACGCTTTTCCCCTTGGGACATAGCTCCAAAGGACAGGGCGTTAGGATGGGGGTTGGCCCAGGGACCCTGCTTCCCTCAGGGCCAGGTCTGGGGGCTCCGGGCTGGGATGATGTTTTGTTTTCTTCTATTTTTAACTTTAAAAATGACGATATAAGCACTGGGTGTGGTGGCTCACGCCTGGAATCTCCACACTTTGGGAGGCCAAGGTGGGCAGATTGCTTGAGCCTAGGAGATCAATACCAGCCTGGGCAACATTGCAAGACCCTGTCTCTACAAAAAATTTAAAAATTAGCCTGGTGTGGTGGCGTGCTCCTGTGGTCCCAGCTACTAGGGAGGCTGAGGCATGAGAATCGCTTGGGCCCAGGAGGTTGAGGCTGCAGTGAGCTGTGACTGCACCACTGCACCCCAGCCTGGGTGACAGAGCCAGACAGACTGTCTCTTAAAAAAAAAAAAAAGGTGGCCGGGCGCGGTGGCTCACGCTTGTAATCCCAGCACTTTGGGAGGCCGAGGCGGGCGGATCACGAGGTCAGGAGATCGAGACCACGGTGAAACCCCATCATACATAAAATGATTCTTTCATTTTTTTTTGTGATTTTAAAAATCAGACCACTTACACCATGACCATGATAACACTCCAAACTAAAAATACAAAAATTAGCCGGGCGTGGTGGCGGGTGCCTGTAATCCCAGCTACTCAGGAGGCTGAGTCAGGAGAATCGCTTGAACCTGGGAGGTGGAGGTTGAAGTGAGCCAAGATTGCACCACTGCACTCTAGCCTGGGCAACATCACAAAACAAAAACAAACAAACAAAAACCCCAAACCAACGACGTCCTCCCCCAATCCCCTCACCATTCTTTGCCCTCTGCCCGCTGAAGCTGTGACCCACTCCCTGCCTTGTCTCCAGAATGTCGCCCATGTGAGATTGTACATCAAGTGCCAGCTTGGCTTTGATGGGGGTGAGCTGTACACGTGTGTTACCAGCACATATGTGTAAGTGTGTGGGTGTGAGCATGGAAACCTGTGCATATGTGGAGGCTTGTGTGTTTGTGGAGGGGCTGCGGGACCTGAGGACTTGTCACTGTGTGGCTGGGACCAGCTCTGTCCCTGCCTCTCCAGTCCCTCTGGCCCCTCCGTGCCCACCTGGTCACTGCGTTCACCTACCCATGCAGCCTCAGCTCCTCCCGTGGTCTCCCTGCTCCTGCCTTTGTTCCCGAGAGAAGCCCTTGGGCCCCGTGCCCAATCCATTTTCCATCTTCCTGACTGTCTCTCCTGGTCCATGAGCCGAACACTTTTTATCTTCTTTTTTTTTTTTTTTTTTAAAGACAGAGCCTCACTCTGTTACCCAGGGTGTGGTGCAGTAGCGCTATCTCAGCTCACTGCAACCTCCACCTCCCAGGTTCAAGCGATTCTTCTGCCTCACCCTCCCAAGTAGTGAGGATTACAGGCGTACACCACCACGCCTGGCTAATTTTTGTATTTTTAGTGGAGATAGGGTTTTGCCATGTTGGTCAGGCTGGTCTCAAACTCCTGACCTCAAGTAATCTGCCTGCCTCGGCCTCTCAAAGTGCTGGGATTATACGCATGAGCCACCACGCTCATCCTATTTTAATTTTTTTTTTTTTTTGAGATGGAGTCTTGCTCCGTTCTCAGGCTGGAGTGCAGTGGCGTGATCTCAGCTCACTGCAAGCTCTGCCTCCCGGGTTCAAGCAATTCTCGTGCCTCAGCCTCTCCGAGTAGCTGGGACTACAGGCGCCCACCACCACGCCTGGCTAATTTTTTGTATTTTTAGTAGAGACGGGGTTTCACCATGTTAGCCAGGATGGTCTCGATCTCCTGACCTCGTGGTCTGCCCGTCTTGG
>NW_026652299.1:1306567-1320137 GCF_009828535.3 Hylobates moloch
CATGGTGAAACCTCATCTCTACTAAAAATACAAAAATTAGCCGGGCGTGGTGGCGGGTGCCTGTAATCCCAGCTACTCAGGAGGCTGAGTCAGGAGAATCGCTTGAACCTGGGAGGTGGAGGTTGAAGTGAGCCAAGATTGCACCACTGCACTCTAGCCTGGGCAACATCACAAAACAAAAACAAACAAACAAAAACCCCAAACCAACGACGTCCTCCCCCAATCCCCTCACCATTCTTTGCCCTCTGCCCGCTGAAGCTGTGACCCACTCCCTGCCTTGTCTCCAGAGTGTCGCCCATGTGAGATTGTACATCAAGTGCCAGCTTGGGTTTGATGGGGGTGAGCTGTACACGTGTGTTACCAGCACATATGTGTAAGTGTGTGGGTGTGAGCATGGAAACCTGTGCATATGTGGAGGCTTGTGTGTTTGTGGAGGGGCTGCGGGACCTGAGGACTTGTCACTGTGTGGCTGGGACCAGCTCTGTCCCTGCCTCTCCAGTCCCTCTGGCCCCTCCGTGCCCACCTGGTCACTGCGTTCACCTACCCATGCAGCCTCAGCTCCTCCTGTGGTCTCCCTGCTTCTGCCTTTGTTCCCGAGAGAAGCCCTTGGGCCCCGTGCCCAATCCATTTTCCATCTTCCTGACTGTCTCTCCTGGTCCATGAGCCGAACACTTTTTATCTTCATTTTTTTTTTTTTTTTTAAAGACAGAGCCTCACTCTGTTACCCAGGGTGTGGTGCAGTAGCGCTATCTCAGCTCACTGCAACCTCCACCTCCCAGGTTCAAGCGATTCTTCTGCCTCACCCTCCCAAGTAGCGAGGATTACAGGCGTACACCACCACGCCTGGCTAATTTTTGTATTTTTAGTGGAGATAGGGTTTTGCCATGTTGGTCAGGCTGGTCTCAAACTCCTGACCTCAAGTAATCTGCCTGCCTCGGCCTCTCAAAGTGCTGGGATTATAGGCATGAGCCACCACGCTCATCCTATTTTAATTTTTTTTTTTTTTTGAGATGGAGTCTTGCTCCGTTCTCAGGCTGGAGTGCAGTGGCGTGATCTCAGCTCACTGCAACCTCTGCCTCCCGGGTTCAAGCAATTCTCCTGCCTCAGCCTCCCGAGTAGCTGGGACTACAGGCGCCCACCACCACGCCTGGCTAATTTTTTGTATTTTTAGTAGAGACGGGGTTTCACCATGTTAGCCAGGATGGTCTCGATCTCCTGACCTCGTGGTCTGCCCGTCTTGGTCTCCCAAAGTGCTGGGATTACAGGCAAGAGCCGCTGCACCCGGCCTTTAATTTTTGATCGCAGTAAAATGCACATCACAGAAAATCAGCATCATGACCACGTCCCACTGCAGAGGTCAGTGGCATTCAACACATTTACATTGCTGGGCAACCCTCAGCACCTGTCTCCAGGGCTCTTTCATCTCCCCAGACTAAAACTCTGCCCCATGAAACCCTCATTCTCCATCCCCCCTGCACCCCCGGCACCCACCGTTCTGTTTTCTGTCTCTGCAGATTCAATTGCTGTAGGGACCCCATGAGTGTGGAATCAGACGGTATTGGTCCTTTCGTGACTGGCTTATTTCACAGAGCCCGATGCCGTCGAGGTCCATCCATGCTGAGGCAGGTGTCCGACTCCCCTTCCTCTATTTCGCTGAGCCGTATCCCGTGGTGTGGATTCCCGTGGTGTGGATTCCCGTGGTGTGGATTCCCGTGGTGTGGATTCCCGTGGTGTGGATCCCCGTGGTGTGGATTCCCGTGGTGTGGATTCCCGTGGTGTGGATTCCCGTGGTGTGGATTCCCGTGGTGTGGATGGAGCACACTGTGCTCATTCACTTGCCTGTCAGTGGACACGTGGGCAGCTCCCATCTCTCAGCTTCTGTGAATAATGTCTCTGGGAACGTGGGTGAGCACCTGCCTCTCAGATCCTGCTTTCAATCCTTTTGGGTGGGGGCTGGGCACGGTGGCTCACGCCTGTCATCCCAGCACTTTGGGAGGCCAAGGAGGGTGGATCACCTAAGGTCAGGAGTTTGCGACTAGCCTGACCAACGTGGTGAAACCCTGTCTCTACCAAAAACAAAACAAAACAAAATTAGCCGAGTGTGGTGGCAGGCGCCTGTCACCCCAGCTACTCGGGAGGCTGAGGCAGGAAGATCTCTTGAACCTGGGAGGCGGAGGCTGCAGTGAGCCGAGATCACGCCACTGCACTTCAGCCTGGGAGACAGAGCGAGCCTCTGTCTTCAAACAAAAACAACAACAACAACTACAACAAATTAATCCTTTTGGTTTTTTTTTTTTTTTTTTGAGACTGAGTTTCACTCTTGTTGCCCAGGCTGGAGTGCAGTCGTGCAATCTCGGCTCACTGCAACCTCTACCTCCTGGGTTCAAGCGATTCTCCTGCCTCAGCCTCCCGAGTAGCGGGGACTACAGGTGCACGCCACCATGCCCAGCTAATTTTCTTTTTCTTTTTCTTTTTTTTTTTGAGTCAGAGTTTCACTGTTGTTGCCCAGGCTGGTGTGCAATGGTGTCATCTTGGCTCACTGCAACCTCCACCTCCTGGGTTCAAACGATTCTCCTGCCTCAGCCTCTCAAGTAGCTGGGACTACAGGCATACGCCACCACGCCCGGCTAATTTTTTAAATATTTTTAGTAAAGACAGGGTTTCTCCATGTTGGTCAGGCTGGTTCGAACTCCCAACCTTAGGTGATCTGCCTGCCTCAGCCTCCCAAAGTGCTGGGATTTTAGGCGTGAGTCACCACGCCTGGCAGGGCCACACTCATGAACTACAGAGCCCCCACCTCACTAGCACTGGTCCACTCATTGTCCAGATTCATTTGGTCCACAGATATTTACAGAGCATCCCCAGCTGCTGGATGCTGGGACCCACCAGTGGGCAAGAGGGCCATGCCCACCCCTTCCTGGAGGAGACGCTCACTGGGTAAATGCAGAGATTCAGTGTTGGGGTGACCCCAGCACACAGCCCTGAGGGAGGAAGCACAGTGATTTCATCGGATTTGCTTTTCTCTTTCGCCTCGGATTCCGTCCAACCCCTGGAAGGACCTCTGAGGTGCTCCACGGCTGGTTCTAGGCCCCATTCAAGCCTCCTCCTCCAGGAAGCCTTCCCAGTCCTGGGCATCTGTAGCCAGCTTGGCCTTTCTCACCGGTGGCCTGGGACACCTCCCATTCTGAACTGCTGTGTTTTGGGTTTACTGTTCTCTGGCTTTTGGTCCCAGCTGGACGGTGGCCTCTTGTGCTCAGGGACAAGGCGGGGAGCATCCATGCACCCCCACAGTGCCCAGGCTGGGGTCTGTGCCCGCCAGGCCCCCAGCAAAGCCTGGATGATTCGGGCTGGGCTGCTCTCCTGCCGCTGTCCTGTTGCTGGCCTCGCCGTATCAGCTGGTGACCATCACACCTCCTGCACCCGTCATCCCGCCCTGCACGCCCCCACCGCGTGGATGAGCTCCCTGGGGAGTTAATGGCTAATGGAGTCTCCACTGTCTCTTGTCAAATGCAGCCATCATCAGCTGGCGCTTTCAGGGACCTTCTGCCGTCCCCACCCTATTCTCAGGTTGCTCCTACTGACACCACTTAATGGTGGACCCCAACACGAGGGCACAGGCAATGCCCTCCCAGCACCACTGTGGGTGCCACCGGGCATGACTTCCTAGAGACCCACAGAGCAACACCTGGAAATTCAGCTGAGGCATTGGGACCCCAACCTCTCCCAGAGTGGCCCCAGCTCCACGGCATCTGCATGGCTCCAGCCGTGAGCAGAGCCACCCCAACCTCCGTCCTGACCCAGGGCGCCGGAGTTCCACTGCGGATCTCACCACCACACAAGTCGGACCTGCTAGGAAGCCCTTCCTGGCCACCAGCTCTCGGGCCGATGCACACAACAGGGCCTTCTGAATTCCCTGAGGTTAAGGTTCCCCTTGAGTCTCCTGGGCTACAAGCAAATTCCCCGAGGGGAGAAGTCCAGGCTGACACAGCCTCCTGCACCCCTGCCTTGGGAGGCCACACCTCGTTTGCCTCTAGAACAGACGATTGGGGAGCATTGTTTGCAGAGTTCTCTCTCTCTGGGTAAGTTCCAGAGCCACATCTCAGTGGATCCTCCATGGACTGGGTGAAAGGCTCTCGTGTGTTTATGGCTGGGTCCCTCGCTTGGGAGCTGCCCCCGGGTGGGCGGCCTCTCCAGCCTGTTTGAGTGCTCCACCCGGAGCAGGAAGAGGGCTGTGTGCTCTGGGCAGTGGTTCCTTGGGCACTGCATTGTCTTTTCTTCCCTCCAGGGCCCACCTTCCCTGGCTGCTGCATGCTAGCCGAGGGCAGGCCCCTTTTGCCAGCTGAAGGCAGAAAGGCCGGCAGCCCTGGGGTGGGGGCGGGCAGAGAAACCCCCCGGAGTGGTCTCCGTTCTTCTAAAAGTGACGTTGAGCCACGTGTCGCAGGCAGCTGGCAGGGTGGCGGTTCGGTCTTTCGTTACAGCCTTGCATCACTGCGGTCTCCCACCCAGGGAGCATCTCTGTCCAACCACAGCGAGCCTCCAGCTCCTACCCTCTGCCTGGGCTGGGGCAGAGCCTGGGGTCTGGGTGGAAGAAGCGTGACTCTGGGATTAGACCTTCCAAAGCAGGTTCCTCTTGGGAGTCAGCCCGGGTCTAAACGCAGCTGGGCATGAAGCGGGTGCCATCGGATGTCGAGTTAGGAGGACGAGACCTCCAGCCCCGGCATCCGCATGTCTCTTTGGAAACCAGCTTTGTCTGCGCCCCTGGGGACACCGTCTGCCGTGGCCTCCCGCTGTCCTCCCCGGCACAGGCAGGGGGTCTCCCTCCTCCACTGCCACTCCCTCGGCCTCGCCCTCCTCGCCAGGCACCTGGCTTTTCCCTGCCGACTCCCCCCCGGGGGGCTGCGGCCCCCAGAAAGGCTGCACTCTGGGAGCAGAGTGGCCTGAAACCAGAGAAAAGAACGCCGGGGATTTGGCTTAAACTCGTTAAACCCAATGAACCCTCTCGCCGAACGATCGCAGTCTGCGCCCGGTCTTTTAATCTCGTTCGGGCCTCGGGGTAATTTGTTTAGCTGTGCTGATCAGCTGAAGGTTAATTCAATTGGACTTGGATTATTTATTTGTGCCCGGATTTGCTAAGTGTCATTGGAGGTACATGAGGTCTTTATTATGGCAGCGAGATGGCTTCATTAGGGTGAGGGCCACTCCCGCCAGATCCGCCCCCTCCCGCCAGCTCCAGGCTGAGACAGTCTTGGGAAGCTGGAGCCCCGGGTGCAGTGGCTCTTGTTCCTGATGCAGGGGATACCTGAGCACTGTGCTGGGAGTGCAGCCTCGCCCAGCTCTAGTGTTGACACCAGACGGTTCTGTCACGTGACCCATCCTAACCGAGGCCGAAGGACCTGCTTCCCAGGACCTGTCCCCTCCCTCAGGGGGACCTAAAGGCATTTTCCCCACCCGCCTCAGTGCTCCTGTCCCCTCCCTCAGGGAGACCTAAAGGCATTTTCCCCACCCGCCTCAGTGCTCCTGTCCCCTCCCTCAGGGGGACCTAAAGGCATTTTCCCCACCCGCCTCAGTGCTCCCATCCACACATTGGGAACAGCACCCTGCCCTCCTGCGACCTCCCAGGCTGGGCTTTGTAGCTCCAGCCCCCACCCCGCCCGGTGACCGGGGCAGAAGGACGCTGAGGTCGCAGAGCGGGCAGCCGGGTTGGCCGGGCGGGCAGACCTCCTGCACAGAGCCGGGATCCTTCCCAGGCAGCGGCAGATGATGGATTGCACGTGGACACTGCCTGGGATGCGTGCGACTTGGCAGCCTGCCCCTTTCCTGCCCTGGGATCAGACGCCCTGGCGGGTGTCCTTTTCCTGGTCCACTGTCCTAGCCCAGGACGGTGTCTGGAGGGGGGAGGCTTGCCCCCGTGCCTGTGTCCTCGGGCCACCTGCCTGTCCCTGCCCACTCCAGCCATGGAGGGGCAGGATGGGCTGTGGAGACTCAGGGAGTTCTGGGGTGGCACAGAGGGCCCAGGCTGGAGGCTGTAGGAACCAAGGCCGTGGGAAATGTGGGAGGGATGGCAAGTGCCCCCGAGGAGTAGCCCAGGTGCCCTGGAGGCTGCTGAGAGGGTTGAGAGTGCAGAGACGAGGGACACAGGGAAGGCTTGGATTCTCTCGCCATCTTCAATGTTGGAGCCCAGACAGGGCAAGGCGAGGAGGGGTCCGGGACGAAGACGTCAGCCACATTCCTCCTTCCTGCGGGCTTCTTCTCCTTCTAGCCCTTCCAGGAGAGAAACCATCCCACAAGTCCACAGTAGTGGCGTCGCTGGGGCCACGTCTCCTGAGCAAACACTGTTTTCTAGGAGTCTGAGGGGCCTCGGCTATCTAGGTGAATCCCTTTGCAGGACGGTGAAGGAATCTGAAGCCCAGAGAGGGAGAGCAATGCCTCCTGGGTCACACAGCCCATCGGGGCAGGGCAGGGATGAACAGCGAGAAAAGGACCAGCGTGAGAGGAGAGCCCTGGCATTGATTCCTCAGCCAAGCCCAGCATCCACCCACATCCACACCTCACAGCTACTTGACAGGGAGGGCACCATTGCCCCTTTTCTAAGGTGAGAAAACGGAGGCTCAGAGAGGTTCAGCAACTTCTCCCACAGCTGCTCCATTGTAGAACTGCAGTTCCAGGTGTCCCTGAGCTCTCCCCTCCTGAGCCATCTGCTCCTGCCCTCCTATCCGAGCCCTGGCCCTCCCAGTGAAAGCCGGGTAGCGGCTGTTCAGAAGCCTTGGGGCTAGTCAATCCCAGCTGTCTTGGACCAGGGCCCCCCCCAGGAGGAGACTCTGAAGGATGCAGTTGAGAATACATGCTTTCTTTGGGAGGTGATCTCAGGAATTGCAGGGGAAAGAGGGGGAGTGTGTTAGTGAGGGCTCTCCGGAGAAACAGAACCAATGCACAGAGGAGATTTAGGCTGAGGAATCTGGTTTATGTGACTCTGGGGGCTGAGAAGTCCCACCATCTGTGTTGCAAGCTGGAAACCCAGGGAAGCCTGAGGTGTGATTCAAACTCAGCTAAGGTCCGGAGGCCTGAGAACCAGGGCAGCCGATGGTGGACATCCAGTCCCGGGGCAAGAGAGGATGAGATGTCCCGGCTCCAGTGGTGAGGCAGGAAATGAGGGGTGAACTCCTCCTCCCTCTGCCGTCTGTTCTATTCAAGCTCTTGAGGGATTGGATGACGCCCAGCCACTTAGGGAGGGCAGTCCACCTTCCTGAGTCCACAATTCAAATGCTGATGTAATCCAGAAACACTCTCACAGACACAATGTGTAATCTGGGCACCCCACAGTGCACTTAAGTGGACACATAAAATTAACCATCCCAAGGAGTGAGGTGGGTAAGGGAAGACTGGCCGCAATGGGTGTGTCTCCATGCCTGCCACCGCTGTGGGCAGCTGCTGGAGCACACAGCTCAAAGTCTTCCCTGAGGGAGAGGGAGCTGGGGAGCTGGGGTATTCATACCCCAGCTCTGTCAGGCATTGGCTGAATGTCCACACTCCTGGATCACTGCCTCTCATCCTCATGATGTCCCACGGTCCTCATTTCACAAGTGAGCTCTGGGTACATGGGGAGCATCAGTCACACCCTGGGTCAGTACCTCAGCTGTCCCTCACATGACATCCTCATTATCCACACTGCAAAGCAAACCATCCCTATGATGGGTTCATTGTGGATCATGACTTAGTGGGTCAAGAGTTTGGAAGTGGTTGGCCGGGCGCGGTGGCTCAACGCTTGTAATCCCAGCACTTTGGGAGACGGAGGCGGGGCGGATCACGGAGCAAGGAGATCGAGACCACGGTGAACCCCCTCTCAACTGAACATTAGCCAGGCGTGATGGCGCAAGCGTGTAGTCCCAGCTACCGAGAGAGGCTGAGACAGTGGCGTGAACCCGGGAGGCGGAGCAGTGAGCTGAGTGCGCCACTGCACTCCAGCCTGGGGACAGCAGCGAGACTCCGTCTCAAAAAAAAAAAAAAAAAAAAAGAGTTTGGAAGTGGCTCAGCTGGGCGGTTCTTCCGCTCCATGTGGCTGCCAGATGGTACCCTGCTGATGGGCGGTCTGGTCTAGAGGGTCCATGATGGCTTTACTTTTTTTTTTTTTTTTTTTTTGAGACAGAGTCTCGCTCTGTCGCCCAGGCTGGAGTGCAGTGGCGCAATCTCGGCTCACTGCAAGCTCCGCCTCCCGGGTTCATGCGATTCTCCTGCCTCAGCCTCTCCGAGTAGCTGGGACTACAGGCGTCCGCCACCACGCCCGGCTAATTTTTTGTATTTTTTAGTAGAGATGGGGTTTCACCGTGGTCTCGATCTCCTGACCTTGTGATCCGCCCGCCTCGGCCTCCCAAAGTGCTGGGATTACAAGCGTGAGCCACCGCGCCCGGCCCATGATGGCTTTACTTACATGCCTGGCATCTTGGCAGGGACAGCTGGAAGGCAAGGTTCAGGGACTGTCCACAGAGCTCCTCCCTGTGGCCTTTCCAGCACAGTGGTCTCAGGGTAGCTGGACTTCTTGCATGATAGCTCAGTGCTCCCAGAGCCACTGTCCCAAGAGACAGAAGGTGGAAACTGCCAGTCTCTTAGGCTAGGACCAGAAACCAGCATCCCTGCACCCACAGCCTTTTGGTAGTCATGAAATAAACATAACATTTATCATTTTAATCATTTGTAAGTGGGATTAAATACATTTACAATATCGTGCAACCATCGGCACTGTCTATACCTAAAACTTTTTCATCATCTGCAATAAAAACTCTGTATGCATTAAACCATAACTCTCCATCCTTCTGTCCTTCTTGCCCCTGGTACCCACCATTTTGCTCTCTACCTCTATGGATAAGGCCATTTCAGACACTTCACATAAGCAGAATCGTACAGTATCGGTTTTTTGGTGACTGGCTTATTTCACTTTACATAATGTCCTCGAGTTTCATCCGTATTGCAGCACATGACGGCACTTCATTCCCTTTTTAAAAATTTGTATTTATTTATTTTTTATTTATTTATTTTTGAGAGTGAGTTTCGCTCTTGTCACCCAGGCTGGAGTGCAATGGAGCGATCTCAGCTCACTGCAACCTCCGCCTCCTGGGTTCAAGCAATTCTCCTCCTTCAGCCTCCCAAGTAGCTGGGATCACAGGCACCAACCACCACGCCCAGCTAATTTTTGTATTTTTAGTAGATACGGGGTTTCACCATGTTGGCCAGGCTGGTCTCGATCTCCTGACCTCAGGCAGGTGACCTACCTGCCTTGGCCTCCCAAAGTGCTGGGATTATAGGCATGAGCCACCGCGCCCAGCCTTCATTCCCTTTTAAGGCTGAGTAATGCTCCACTATGTGGAAGGACCACCTTTTGTGTATCCATTCGTCAGTCCATGACACTTGGCTTGCTTTCCCCTTTTGGCTGTTGGGGATGGTGCTGCTGTGAACACGGGTGAACAAGTGACTGAGTCCCCACATGCTCTTGATGGAGCCTAGAGCCCACAGATTCAACGGGAGGGGGAACAGCCTCCTCTCAATGGGAGGTGGGCAAAGAATTTGCAGTATTTTTTCTGTTTGTTTGTAGACAAGGTCTTGCTCTGTCACCCAGGCTGGAGTACAGTGGCACCATCATAGCTTACTGCAGCCTCAACCTCCTAGGCTCAAGCGATCCTCCCACTTCAGCCTCCAGAGTAGTTAGGACTACAGGTGCATGCCACCAAGCTTGGCTAATTTTAATGTTTTTGTAGCAAAGGGATCTGGAGATGTTGCCTAGGCTGATCTCAAACTCCTGGGCTCAAGGGATCCTCCCACCTCAGCCTCTCAAAGTTGTTGGGATTACAGGCGTGAGTCACCTTTAATCCCCTGCACCGTGCTAGACAGAGATTGCTGAAGACTTTGTTCCCGGGGCCACATAGCAAATCTGCCAAATGGCAGAGGAAAGGGGAGATAGGGGCCTGGGGTCTGGAAAAATGAGGCTGGGTCTGGGGAAGACGGGTCAGAGGCAGTGTGGCCAGGAGATGCAGCTGGGAGAAGTGGAAGGAGAGGGTGGGGGTGGAGGCTTCTGGAGAGGGGTGGGCATGTATCATCCCTCAGGACTGGAGAGACTTGGGTTGGGTTCAGAGAAAACCGGGCTGGGGAGAATTTGAGAGCCCAGGCGTGAAGGCTGATGTGTGTCTGGGCTTCACCGCCCCTGAGCTGTGTGGCCAGGAGCCATCACTAAAACTCTCAAACATCCTTTTTTATAAGACGGGAATAATAATAGGACCCTTTCAAAGGGCGTCGAGGGAATTCAGAGGGAAAGTCTGTGCATACCTCTGACCTGGCTGTGATGTTAATTTTAGGAGTCAACTTGACTGGGGTAAGTGGCACCTAGAGAGCTGGTAAAAAACATCACTTCTGGCTGTGTCTGTGAGGCCGTAATGGCCAGCCGGGTGCGTCCAAACTCTCTTCAGCGGTCCCCAGGGCTGGCAGTTGGCAGGTCTTGTGGTCTCTGAGGCCTTGGGGGGCACCTCCCGTTGTTTGCCCCCACCTACATCTGCTCAGGACACGCTTCCCACCTCCACTGCCCCCTCTCCCTGCAGGACCACCTGCCTCTTCCTGCCTCCCTGCCCAGCCTGCCTTTTCCTTGCACGACAGCCAAAATCCCATTCCCCAGAGTTTCCAGAAGGGATCAGCACTTGAATCAGCAGACCAAATAGACGAGTCCACCCTCCCCAATGTGGGCACGTGTCACCCAAACCACTGAGGACCCCCTGGGACAAAGGCAGGGGAGGGGAGAATTCTCTCTCTTCCTGTGCTGGTACATCCATCTCCTCCTGACTTTGGACATCAAGTTCCTGTTCTCAGGCCTTCAAACTTCGACTGAATTGCTCCACTGGCTTCCCTGGGCCTTCAGCTTGCAGACAGCAGATGGTGGGGCTTCTCAGCCTCTGTGGTTCTGTGAACTGATTCCCATCCAGATCTCTCTCTGTCTCTGTCTCTCTCTCTGTCTGTCTCTCTCTCTCTGTACACACACGCACACACAGACACACACATATATCCTTTGGTTCTGTTTCTCTGGAGAACCCTGGCTAATCTGTGTGCACTTCCCAGGGGCCCAGCCTGAGCCAGAGCTGTCTGGGAGGCTGCAGCATGCACCGCCAGGAGCCCACATCAATCGGACGGCTGTGGGTTGGCAGGGGTGGGGGGTTCCCCTCTCAGCAGCATCCGGCTGGTGGTCCCAGTCGCCGGGGCCCCTGGCTTTCCTCACAGGGCTCTGCCTGTGGAAGGCTGGACTGGTTTCCTTCTTGGGCATCTCAGGGTCTCAGCAGAAACTGGGGGCTTCCTGAGGTCATGCTTCCAAAGGTGGGCTGTCCTCACTGCATGCCACCGGCCGACAGGAAGCATGGCTGGCCCAGCCCTCGGGGGAGGGAAATCCACTCTACTCATGACTGGGCAGGAAAAATGGGGCGTGAAGGATGGGAAGAGCCGTGGCGGCCACCCAGAGACCGGCCAGCTGGCATCTAGCTACATGAGGCCATGCAACAGTGGGAGTGGGTGGTGAGGCCAGGCAGGCAGGAGCGGCCCACTCTGCGGGGGTGTGGGGACAGACACGCACTCTATGGACTTGCCTCGGTGGCACCAGGAGTCACTGGGGGCACCCAGCAGGTGCATGCTTAATGCATCATGGGTGAGACGTAAACAGCCAGCCAGGCAGGTCCAAGCTCTCTTCAGTGGTCCCCAGGGCTGGCAACTGGCAGTGCAGGAAATGGGGTCCCCGAGGCCTTGGGGGGCACCTCCCGTTGTTCGCCCCCACCCACATCCGCTCAGGATGCGCTTCCCACCTCCACTGCCCCCTCTCCCTGCAGGGACACCTGCCTCTTCCTGCCTCCCCGCCCAGCCTGCCTTTTCCTTGCACGTCAGCCAAAATCCGATTCCCCCAAGACTCTGCCTCATCAAAGATCCTCTTTCTCATCACCATAATTTTCCATTTGTAGGTTAAGCTGCACCTGGGGTTCTCAGAAATCTGCTAACTCTCTTCCAACTCCCTGAACTCCTCAAACGCCTCGTCCTCCCCCACTTCTGTTGTTCAGCGGACAGGACGTAGCAGGCCGGGGCGTGGAGAGGGGGCGGCTGGGGGAGTGCCTGGTCTGGGAACATCTTCGGAGACCATGTATGGGTGGATGGGGAGCCAGGCTCCTCCATCAAGTCCATAGAACTGTTTACCTGGAAACAGCAAGACCGAGGCAGCTGTGCTCTCACCTTTTTGTCCATCCTCTCCAGGGGTCTGGAATCTGAGGCTCAAATCCCTTTCCCAGGAAGAAGAGGGCAACCAGCCCCTTTCAGCATGTCCCGTGCTCCGTGCACCTCTGTGACACCTGGTTACTGTACTCTGAAGCTTCGCACGCCCCCGCGGTCCCCATCGTAACCCCAGAAAACCAAGGCTCAGAAGGCAACAGGCTGCAGGGCACCTGGACGGTGATGAGGGCGGCTGTGAGATGACAATCCAGGTCTCTGGGATTTCAGTTAGGTTTGGAAGATAAAAATGTGTGAATAGGAAGCTATCACACAAGCTAGAACACGCCCAGTCCCAGATCAGGCTCTATTCCTGCGATTTGCTGTGGGTACAGAGGAGAGACTCTCCCTGGAGGTCCATGTGGACGGTGGCATTGGGGACGGCATCCCTGGCAGGGGGCACGACACGGACAAAGGCTGGGGGGAGGGAGGCTTGGGGCAGATTGAGTGCAGGATGCCTGTGTGTGACCAGGCCGGGCGGCTCCCAGGCCTTGGGGCAGCCAGACCCACCTTGCCTCAGGGCAGTGCTCACAGAAGCTGGGCAGGGAGTTAGCAGGACACCTGCAGGATCTCCCTGTGAGCCCCCTGCTGGCCAAGGGGAAGGAAGGAGGCCTCTGGAGATGGAGAGAGAAGCCAGAGCCCAGCCCTGGCACCTTGGGCCCTTGGGAAGCTGCTATCCAGGCAGGGTGGACTGGAGTCCCCGCAGGAGACCCCCAAGCCCAGAAGCACCTCTGCTGATACTGCCCCAGGTTCTCTGCCTTTCTGAGACGGTCCCAAGGTCACCACCCCGGAGAGGGTCATAGCCCCAGGCCAAGGGTGCTAGTCTGCCCTCCTTCCTCCCTCCTTCCCTCCTTCCTGCCCCCTTTCTCCCTCCTTCTTCCCCCCTCTTTTCTCCCTCCTCGTTCTTCTTACCCTCCGCCCTCCATCCCTCTCTCCTCTATGCCTCCCTCCTTCCATCTATCCTCCCTCTTTCCATCTCTCCCTCCCTCCTTCCTCCATCCATCCTCCTATCCATCCACCCTCCCATCTATCCATCCATCCATCCATCCACCCTCCCATTCATCCATTTATCTATTCATCCATCCATGCATCCATCCATCCACCGTCCCTTCTATCCCTCCATCCTCCCGTTCATCCATCCTCCCGTTCGTCCACCCTCCTATCCATCCACTCTCCCATTTATCCATCCTCCCATCCGCCCTACCATCCATCCATGCATCCATCCATCCATGCATCTATCCATCCATCCATTTATCCATCCACCCTCCCATCCATCCATGCATCCATCCATCCATCC
>NW_026652299.1:1320147-1329154 GCF_009828535.3 Hylobates moloch
GAGAAGTGTCTGTTCATGTCCTCTGCCCACTTTTTGATGGGGTTGTTTGTTTTTTTCTTGTAAATTTGTTTGAGTTCATTGTAGATTCTGGATATTAGCCCTTTGTCAGATGACTCTTTATAGCCAGCTTTAGCTTTGAGGGAAATAAAATAAATCTAATGTCCAAGTGATATCTTGTAGTGGTTTGCTTTGTTTGGGATTTTTTTATTAACAAATAATCATGCATGCAGCTGTTACACATTGGTCATTCACAACTCATATTTTTATATGAATTTTCTCATATTCTTATATGTGTGTATGTTTATGTGAATGGAGAGGCTTCTAACAGTGAAGAATGGCCTCTAATTGTAATGGATTTTACTTTTAGGTAAATTGGTAAAAACTAATTTTTACAGCATGACTTTAAATGATTATTTTTCTTAATGATTTTTTTCCAGACAGAATGTGAATCCAGAAGTAATAAAGTACTGCAACCATTTCACAACTAAAAGTACTAAAGGATTTATCATTCACTCCTTCCTTCACTCTGTATTGAGGGGCTATCTTATGTCATGCACTGAGCTAAGAACTAGGGATACTAAAAAGAGTAAGACAGGTCCTTGCCCTGGATAAGCTCACAGAGTGGTGGAGGAAAATTCAAGAAACACAGAAAGTGCTATAAGCCACTTATGTCCAAACAACTATTACAGCACAGAAGAAAACACATCTCATTTTCCTGAGGGTGTCGGAGAAGGCTTTTTAGATGAGATATTTATGGAAAAAAATAGCAATTTTCTAATCAGAAGCCTAGAAAAGGGTATTCCAGGAAGAAAAAACAGCATCCACTACTATAGAGCTCTTTGGACTAACTAGGTCACTGGCAGGACAGGGGACAGTGGGTAGGAGTGCCCAGGAAGCTGATAGGGGTGAGATCAGACAGAATGGGATGAGAACAGTATGTCATGCCAAGGAGTTTGGAAAGATAACTCTAGAAGCAAGGAAAAGGGTTGTGACAAATGAGAGAGACTGGTAACACTGAGACCTTATAGGTTGTAGAGAAGGCTTATAGAAGGTTGTAGACAAGGGGCCTAAAGGAAGACAATGGAAGCCTACAGAGACTTCTCCGATTAGAATGGAAATTAAGTAATGGATTGAATGAAAGAGCTAAGGAAGAAGAAGGAATGAAAATATTTCTCATGCCTCTAGTTTAGGAGAAACTAGTTGGATGCAGTTACCATTAAATATATTAGGGAAAATGAGAAGAAACAGACATAGGGGTAGAGATCGGGGCAGCAATGAATTAGAATAGAGAACAGAGCTGTGTTTGCCTGTGCTACTAGGCATTAATTTTGTGTTCGGTGCAACAGCACATAAAATAATGTATTTTAATCATAACATATTATTCTTTGATATATTTTGATTAATGTCACTTATGAAAATATTCATCATGTCAATACACGTTATTAAATTACAGTATGGATCAAGTCATCTATTTCCATATTCCTAATACTTCATGAGAAATAGAGTATTTTGAGTAGCAGTAATCTCATAATATATTTAATATTCTGTCTTCATAATTAGTATATTTATTATAGATGCTTTTGGGGGGGGAGATACTGTCTGTAAGGTATGTGACTACACAATATTTTGAGACAAATAATTCCTGCTGACCTCAACTGGTGATCTCTTTATTAAAGCTGAGAGCTAATACAGTTCATATTTCCTAAGCTCTATTTTTCATGTAGAGATGTTTTCATCTATAGGGGTATAACAAATGTTAAACCTTTTCAAATGGTGCCTTTTGGTTTAATTTGTGAAACTGGAGGACTACAGATTCTGTTGGGCTGGGATTAAACTGTGTGCACCAGAAACAATAATAGCTAATAGTCGTTGAATATACACAGCATTTTTCAATGATGCTCTGAGAAACATGCTTACTACTACAGTTTAACTTTCACAGTGATCTTAGATAAGGCAATAAAACGTATTGCAAAAGAGGTAGCTAAGATTTTTTTTCTTATCAAATGTCGGGTCGCAGGGGGTGGTTTGGGTGTCTAGTCTTATTTCACACTGAGTCTTTTTCATTTACTTTTCTTAATGCATTCAAAAGTTGTTAAAGTTTCTTATATAAAAATATGATTGATTGTTACAGTGACAGTAATTGCATTTTAGCAAAAGTAACCATTATAGTAATTTTCTTCAGGGAAGAGAAATCTAACTAACTAAAGTAGCTAGTTACTTCCTCACACATTAACTTTGAAAATTTTTAACATAAAAATACTTTATAAGGGAAGTACAGAGTGAAGAACATAAAATGGCATGCAATATTTATAAAACTACTTCCATTAGGTGCCTCACAATTTTATGTAGCTGTTAATCACAAATTAAGTGAAACAAAGTAGAGAGAAAAACTAAAATTTCTTTGCTATTGGGTCAATTAAACTAAGTCCTCAATTGAAGTCTTTTAAAAATGACTCTCAGATTTTTTTTTTCGTTTGTAAACTACAGAAGATAATGATTTTTTAAACAAAAAAGATTTATGCATATCATGGCCTTAGAAGATTGAATAAAATAACTACATGAAGATATTATGATTGCAAAGAAAAAAACAACTATTATACATGTGCATAGACAGGGTAATGTAGCATATAGTAACTTGTACATGTTAAATCACAAATGAAGCAGCATTAGCATTTAATTTTATGTATTCCACTGCACACCTGAATACTAATTAGCAACTAAAATAAGAAATGTGTGGTACTGCATGTATTGATAAAATCTCAGTTTGGTATTCTTCAGACACTATCAACTTAATATGAATTGCGTACTGGGAAAAGATAGTTTATCATTTTTACAGTTTTGTTTCTAAAATCATTTTTCCTTATTATTGAAAGCAATGTACTAATTTCAAAATCAGTTGAAAGTAAGTGGAATGCTGGCTAAATCTGGAATTGCATTTTTAAATATTTATTGTTAACAATGTATAGACAGCAGCTGCCATTAGGATTACAAAGCAGAAGCTGCAAATTCAGTATGCAAATGTATGAACAGTAATTCAAGATAACTTAAATCAATTGAGTCAACTCAAATTTTTCATTTTTAGTGGGGCACAGAGAACACTGGTACTTTGTCTCTGCCCTTCCTTAACCCTGTTTTTGAAATGGCCCCCAGAACTGCAAAAGAAAGATTTATTTTGAAGGCTGAGATATAGAAAAAAGAGTTTAAACTTCATGATTTTCCCCTGGCCACCTCTATTCATCTCTCTCCATCTCCATTCCTTTGCTAGCCTCTGTACTTAAATTGGCCTTTGCACTACCATTTGATTTATTTTTGAAGTTATTGTTACAGAAGAAAATTTCATTCACAAAACCACATTTCTTTAAATTAATACCTTCCTTTATTTTTCTATTATCCCCATAGATTACAGTTCCCCTTCCATTCATTTGTACCATTCTGCCCATCTATTGCATCTATAATGCAAACTAGCTCTTATTATATATGTCAGGGAGTTCAGTGGGGGAAATTGCAGGGGTGTGTGTGTGTCTGTGTGTGTGTGTGTGTTTGCTTTTGAGTTGTAGTCTAAGGATTTAGTATACAGTTGGCTTATTGTAGTCTTTCAGCAAAGTCCTATTTGCTTAATGCATGGCTGGTATCTCATGTATTTATTAACAGAACACAAAGGTAAAAGGTAATTTTAAAATAATCACAGTAGCAGACATCAAAATAAAATGTTTCAAAGAGAAGGACGCAATAAATATCTACCAAGAAAATCACAAGGACTGTATTAGTTAGGATACTTCTAGTTATAAACAACAGGAAATCCAACTCAAATTTGCATAAAGAGAATTTATGGGCTTATATAAGTAATAGTCCAGAAGATGGGGGACTTAGGTGCAAATGATCAGTTTCAGTTCCATTTGGCTGCCATTCTCTCAGTTCCTTCATTCTTTGATTTTTGGGTCTGCCCTTAGGCTACTTTCTTTCCAGGTTGCAAAGCTTTAGCTAGCAGCAACCGAGGTCGTGTTATTTCTCATTTATATCTCCCAAAAGAAGGCATGTTCTCCTTTAGCCAAAAAAAATCGAAGTCTGAGCTTCATTCTGATTGGCCCAATTTGGGTAATTCTTGAGTCATTTGTAGTGGCAAGAAGGAAAGATATACTGGTAGGGAACAACTTCAGTATGTACCTGGCACACGCTGATAAAACCCCATAGGTATATAAAATATTGAAATGCTTCTATACCGGAGGATAAGTAGCCAATATTCTAAGTTCCCCTCTCCCTCCACTAAAGTGTTCACTGTACCAGCAACCCAGCCTGGAATGCCCCTGACTTCTCTACTACCCAGCGGTTAAAAAGTTAATACCTGCAAAGCAAGCATTCATTTGGACCCTGTTCCAGCAATGTAGCAGACACCTCTTCTGTTTGGGTGGATCATGTACTGGTTGTTAGACGTGTTGACAGTCATACAAGCCTTCAGCTGAGGGCAGGATCAATCACACAATATTGGTTCCATAGAGCTGCCGTAACAAAGTACCACACACTGAGTAGCTTAAAACAATAGAAATTTACTCTCGTTATTCTGTAGCCCTAGAAGTCCAAAACCTAGGTATTGGCTGGGCCATGCTCCCTGTGAAGGCTCAGGGAAGAATCCCTCCTCATCTCTTCTAGCTTCTGGTTGTTGACAGTAATCCTTAGTGTTCCTTGGCTCAATACATAACAATTCCAATCTCTGCCTCTGTCTTTACATGGTGCCTTTATTCTGTATCTCTGTCTAAATTTCCCTCTTCTTCTGATTCAATTAGGGCCCACTGTAATCCAGCATGACTTCGTCTTAACTTGATCACATCTTCAAAGACCCTGTTTCCAAACAATGT
Source organism: Hylobates moloch (assembly GCF_009828535.3). Classification (NCBI taxonomy): domain Eukaryota; kingdom Metazoa; phylum Chordata; class Mammalia; order Primates; family Hylobatidae; genus Hylobates; species Hylobates moloch. The sequence continues at coordinate 1,325,001 of NW_026652299.1, forward strand.
CACATTCACAGGTTCTGAGTGAATATGAATTTGAGAGGAGAAACTATCCAACCCAGTACACTCACCCAAGTGGAATGGCTGTTAAGCAGCAGGAAAGCAGCAAAGTGATGTTGGGGAAATGACCACAATGTCCACTACAGATACTGGACTCTCTGGGCCTTTGCTCTCCTCACTTACCTAGTTAAAGTCAACAGCTTCATGGTTGAACTGGCATTTCAGGTTTTATTTGCCTAAGACTTTCAGAGCTGGCTCCCATACTGCTTAACCTCATTTTTAACTCTAAGTCCTGAGTCCATGGACTTCAAAAAGTAGTCTAGAGAAGGGGTTTGGCAAAGAGTTCTTAAATCCACATACCAGTTCACACAACATCAGTAGAGTGAACAAGCAATACATCTCATCTGTGTAAACACTATTATTTTTCAAGTGTATATAGCTGTGATTAATTAAATAAAAATTTACTTAAAACCTTCTTGCATTTATAATACCTCATTGTTATTATGTATTTTCTCTATCAACAGATAATAGAGAACAACTGCTACTGTACTTCAGCACACTGGCCTCTATTAGAAGGGCCATGGGATTCAAGTCTGGCCTCTGTAGTGAAGGTGAAAACAACAACGGCTCAAATAAATAGTCATTGATTTCTTTCTTATGTAACAGCTGGAGGGCCAGACACGGTGGCTCAAGCCTGTACTCCCAGCACTTTGGGAGGCCAAGGTGGGCAGATCACTTGAGGTCAGGAGTTTGAGACCAGCCTGGCCAACATAAGCCATTTCTAAATGACTCACATGGCTCTGCTCACTGCAAACACTGGCCATCACTTCTCAATGTTCATTACTCCACTTTTCTACTTTGGATGTATTTGTAAGCCATTTCTAAATTTACTAATCCTTGTTCAAGGCTTGGGGTTTTTTTTTTTAGAGACTTTAGTGTCTCTGGTATGTAGATAATTTTTTGGTCTACTTTCCATAGAAATTTCCTGAAGTTTTCTGAAGTTTTCTGGAGTTCTAAGCTTCTTAACCAATAGATACGCAATATTTGTTATTTCAAGGAAGCAAACGTCTTGCTCTCTAAAAGTTCGAATTGGGAAGTGAGGTGAATATAGATAGATTTCCTCAAAATGTATTCCCCAAATTTTATTATGAGCAATACATTGGCAAGTCAGATAGTTCCTCCTCATCTCCAGCTTTTCTTCATCCTAATGCTAGTGCTAGTGGGTCCCAGGACTTAGTCTCTTGTCTACATATACTCATTTTCTGGTATCCGCAGTCTACCTACATGGCTTAAAACCCTAATGAACATTTTCTCTTCTTGGTCTAATAAGCATTTTAATCTCAAACTTAACATATCTAAATTCACACTTCTGACCTGTCCCCCATTCTCATTTCCAAACATGTTAATGTCCCAGTCTTAATCTTTCATTTACCAACGACTCCAGTTTCTTAAGCTAAAATCTTTAGAGTCATCCAAAATTTTATTTGCCTTTTTTTCTCACACCCTACAAAAATCCTTCAGCCCCTATATGCAAAATATATCCAGATTACAACCCCTTCTGACTGCTTCCTCTACTACCCACAACTCTGATTCAAGTCACTACCACCACCTGTATGGATTATTACAGTAACCTCCTCATTGATCTTCCCTGCCTCTGTCCTGGTCCTCCTAGCAGTATCTTCTCAACAGAGGAGTCAGACTGCTTTCTGGTTAAACCATAGTCAGATCTTGTCATTCCTCTGCTCAATCCCCTCCATTCAAACATCCAAAGTCCTTACACCGTCTCCAAGGTGCCACATGACGTGGCCTCTGCTACCTTTCTGGCTGCATCTCCTACTCTACCCCAGACACACCTGCCTCTTTGCTTCAGGATAATGTACTTGCCATTATCTCTTCCACCAGCTATTCAAATCGTTCACTCCCTCCTCTCCTTCAAGTCTCTGCTCAAATGTTACCTGTTCCTGGCACAACTTGTTCTCCTACAATGGTGATCATCATTTGATATATTTCACATGTTTATATTGTTCATTGTTTGTCTTCCCCAGAAGAATATAAATTCTTATATAAAAGCAATATTTCTTAAATAGTCTCAGTTTTTTCATTTTGTTTTTTGGGTTTGTTTGTTTTGAGACAGGGTCTCCCTTTCACCCAGGCTGGAGTGCAGTGGCTTGACCATGGCTCACTGCACCTTAACCTCCCGGGCTCAAGTGATTCGCCTGTCTCAGTCTCCTGAGTAGCTGGGACCACAGACATGAGTCATCACACCTGGCTAATTTTTAAATAAATTTTTTTGTGTGCAGATGGGGTCTTACTGTACTCCCCAGGCTAGTCTTGAACTCCTGGATTCAAGTGATTCTCCTGCCTCAACCTTCCAAAGTGCTGGGATTACAGGCATAAGCCACTGTGCCTGGCCTATTCTAAGTTTTATTTGCTACATATTTTCAGCTCTTAAACCTGTACCTGGCATAAAGAAGAGCACAACAATATTTGATGCATGAATGAAAGTATATTTTTTTAATTTTTTAAACATAAACCCTTCCACAAAAATAAGTAGGCATTCAAATATCCCAAATAAATTTAAAAGAAACTCATACATATAGAGTGCCAACCATGTGTCAGGCTCTGGGTAGCACTTTACAAGTATGGAATTTTCATAGCAGGTCCTGTATGATTGGTCTTATTATAAACAACTTATGATGAGATGTTACATAACTAATTTTAGAAGTGGAAAAAGTCAATACATGCATAATAAGCTCAAAGTCTGACTTATCTGACTCCAGAGTCCATTCTTTCAACATGCCTCTTTGAACCAAAAAAAAAAAAAAAAACCACCAAACAAAACAACAACAATAAAAAAACATGGGGTGGGGCTGAGTGTGGTGACTCACGCCTGTAATCCCAGCACTTCAGGAGGCTGAGGCGGGTGGATCACTTGAGGTCAGGAGTTCAAGACCAGCCTGGCCAACATGGTGAAACCCTGTCTCTACTAAAAATACAAAAATTAGCCTTGCGTGCTGGTACATTCCTGTAATCCCAGCTACTCAGGAGACTGAGGCAGGAGAATCGCTTGAACCCAGGAGGCAGAGGTTGCAGTGAACCGAGATCGTTGCACTGTACTCCAGCCTGGGTGACAGAGCGAGACTCAAGTCTCAAAACACAAAACAAAACAATAAACAAACAAACAAAGAGATGTCATCAAATCTTTGTGTAAAAAAGTACAGCTAAATGCCTAACTAGGATTCCAAGTGTGTGAAAATTATAAACACAAACTTTCAGAAGAAAAAAAAAAAAAAAACTCAGTAGGCCAGGCAATAGACTGAGTGCAGATTGGAATGGAATACCTGTAAGTCAAGCAGACCAAGAGATTCTGGCTAGTGAAAATGCTCTGAAAACCCCATCTTCTCTTCTCTTTTGTGGCCATCACTGAAGCAGCAGCAGCCAAAACAAAAGCCAATCCCTTTGTGACATGTGACCAGAGCAAGAACTGGAAAAGTCATTTCAATGCACCTTCCCACATTTACAAGAAGATTATGTCTTCCCCACTTTCCAAAGAGCTAAGACAGAAACGAAACGTTCAATCCGTGTTCATCCAAAAGGATGATGAAGTACAAGTTGTCCAAGGACACTACAAAGGCCAGCAAATTGGCAAAATAGTCCAGGTTTAGAGGAAGATATGATCTACATTGAATGGATGCAGCGGGAGAAGGCTAATGGCACAACTGTCCCTGTGGGAACTCACCCCAGCAGGATGGTTGTCACTAAGCTAAAACTGGACAAAGAGTGCAAAAAGATCCTTGAACTGAAAGGCAAATCTCACTAAGTACAAAAGGGAAAGGAAAAATTCAAGGAAGAAACAATTCAGAAGATGGAGGAGGCCAGGTGCAGTGGCTCACGCTTGTTATCACAGCACTTTGGGAGACCGAGGCGGTAGGATTGCTTGAGCCCAGGAGTTCCAGGTCACAGTGAGCCATGATCACGTCACTGCAACCCAGCCTGAGCAACAAAATGAACTCTGACAAGAAAGAAAGGGAAGGAAGGAAGGAAAGATGGAAGGAAGGAAGGAAGGAAGGAAGGAAGGAAGGAAGGAAGGAAGGAAGGAAGGAAGGAAGGAAGGAAGGAAGGAAGGAAGGAAGGAAGGAAGGAAGGAAGGGGAAGGAAAG
>NW_026652299.1:1329254-1350986 GCF_009828535.3 Hylobates moloch
CATCTATCCATCGTCCCATCCATTCACCCTCACATCCATCCTCCCTCCATCCATCTTCCCAGCCATCCACCCTCCCACCCATCCATCTATCCATCCTCCCATCCATTCACCCTCACATCCATCCTCCCTCCATCCATCTTCCCAGCCATCCACCCTCCCACCCATCCAAGCAGTCCTTGCTTGTCTAGGACAGTAGGAGCTCTGTCAGCTCTGGAGATACAGCAGTGAACAGAACTAGACAGGCCACTGCCTCCATGGAGCTCCCTGTTTAGTAGGAGAGAAAGAAAACAAGAAACGAACACGCCTGTATTTCTGTATACATGAATGCTGAGAATCTGGGGAGAACAGCTGGGATGAATTGGGATCCAGGGGCCTGGGAGGTTTCTGATGAAGAGATGTCTGGGCTGGGGCTGCAGCAGGGGCCAAGCTGACCGTGGGATGGAGAAGAGGCCAGTCCTGCCCATGTCAAGGCCAGAGAGGGTGGGGCAGGGGCAAGGGTGAGACAGGGACCTGGACGTTTATTCTGGAGCAGTTTCACAAGCACCTGCGGTGCACCAGAGTCCTGGGACTGGCTGTGGCGCAGGCATGGGGTGGGGTGGGATCGGTGAGCACCCCTCACCTCATGGTCCCCTCATCCCTTCCCTCACCCGCCGCTGCCCACACCCCCAGCTCCTTCCAGGACAGAACCCGGAAAACAAGTCGGGGGAGGGAGGGTGCAAAGATCAAGTTAAACCCCTCTCCCCAAATCATGTTCCAATTCCTCAATTTCACCTCCTCACTCAACAGGGAGCCATCTCTCTAGCTTCCCAGGCAAACCCTTAGGAGCTGGGGATTTATTTGTGCATTTTTAACCCATTGTATAGATTATGATTCCATTAGTGAAGCCACACCTTGGGGGCCACAGTGCCTTTCATCTGCAAAGAGGCCCTGCACAGACTGGTCAGGAAAAATTAATTAAACATTTTAACCTCTCAACGCCTCATGGCTGTGACATTCCCCTCCCGTGTCAGCCAAGAGAGAAACAGCCGTGTTTATCTACGAGCTCCTGGAGGAGCAGAGGCCACTCAGCCCCGGATACAATCTTGGGTGCCATGTGCGTGGGGACAGTTTACAACCCAGCATGACAGAAATCAGATATTTAGGGAGATGGAGTGATGGCCTGGTGTTAGTGGGGTCCGACGTGTTCCAGGCTCCGTGCCCTGTCCCCAGGGCTCTAATGGCTGTGTGTGGGTGGGGGTGCACCCCACTCACGAGTCGCTGGGAGCCAAATGCATTTATTAGCTTCCTGGAGATTTAGAACCCAATAGTCTCCCTCCTGCCATTGCAGAGAGTGGCCAATAGTGTACGCAGATGAAACATGTGGTTCCCAGGGTCCATGCTGCTTTTTCTTCTCCCAGGCCTGCAAATTATTCTTCCCGTGGTCTTTCTGCTCGAGCCACTGGCTCCATGCTCATTTACCAACCATGTACCCTGTGCCAGGTGCCGTGCCCACCCCGGGTCACCTCGGGGGCCAAGAGAGCTGATGGCCACATCCGGGGGCGTGGACAGATGGGAAGAGGCGCACACCAGTCAATGCACGAGCCGATTTCCGGCAATCAGCGCCACGAAGGTACCAACGCGGAGGGGCGCAATCGTGCCTGGGGGGTGGTTCGAGGAGGAGCATCTGAGGAGGTGATGTTTCGGTTGAGGCTTGAATGCCGAGCAGAAGGCAGGCAGGTGGAGGTCGAGGGAAAAGCATTCTGGGTGGAGGGAATAGCGTATGTAAAGGCTCAGAGGCAGAAAAGGACTCAAATGTTTTGGGGACTCAGAGAGAGGCAGCTTCCTTCAACTGTCAACTGCTGCGATGAGTTATTGCAAACTGTGGGACTTAAAACCACAGAAAGTTACTGTCCCACAGGTCAGGAGGGAACCAAGGAGTCGGAGTCAGCAGGGCTGGTTCCTTCTTGAGGGTCCTAGCAGGGGAGAATTTATTCCAGGCCCTTCTCCTGCTTCTGGCAGCTGCCAACAGCTCGTGGCTGACACACCGCTCCAGTCTCTGTCGCTGTCATCCCACGGCCCTCATCACATGGCTTCTGTGTCTCTGTGTCCTTCTCTGTTCTTACAAGGACATCTGTCATTAGATTTGGGGCCCATGCTGAATCCAGGATGACCTCATCTTGATATCTTTAATTAATTCCATTCCCTGAGACAATTCACAGGGTGAAAGGTCCCATTCACAGGTCCCAGGGGTCAGCGCTTGGGTAGACCTTTTTGGGGTCCCCATTCACCCCATGGCAGGCAGCATGTGGTCTTGGTGGTGACCCAGGAGGCTCACGGTGCGAGATGAAGGAGCCAAGGTGGCCAGGCCAGGCTCCGTAAGACCCGTGGCCCCTGGCACGGGGTTGGCTGTGTTCAGGGTGCAGCTGGCAGCTGCTGTGGGGTTTGCAGGGGCCTGGATGCACAGGGAGGAGAGGATGGTTCTCAGAGCTTCCAGGGGGTCTGTGGGGGACAGGGCTTCTCCCACTTCGTCAAGAGGAAAATGGAGAAACCAGAACTCCTGGGGCCTTTGGGAAAACGGAGCAGTGATGGAGGAAGAAGGGGAGATGCCGCGGGAGGCTGTGGGATGTACGGAGGGGATCGAGTGTGGGTCGTGACAGTCCCCGGCTCGCGGGCGGGATCCCAGGCTCAGCTGGGCAGCAGGGCCGGCAGGAGGGTTAAGTGTATCCTGAGGCCCGTGGCTGGATAGGATGTCACATTAAGTTTTTAAATTACACTTGTTAAAAACATAAAAGTATTCGCCAGCCTTGAGGGGCTGCACCTGCTGGGTTCCGATGCCTCCTTGCGGGGGTCGTTAAGGAGGTGGAGGCCGGTGCAGGGGCCAGTGCGGGGCATGCGCTGTGTGACCCTGCGCCAGCCCCTGGCCCGTCTGGGCTGCCCTTCTGCATCAATTACGCGGTCTCCGGGCCTCCAGCGCGTCTTCGTGCCTGTAATTTTCCCCAAAATCTGAGAGAAGCTTCCCACCCACGATTGCCTTCCAGGCCGGCTCTCTGGTGTAAACATCGCCTCAGCTAAAAGGTTGAACTAATGATGAAGCTTCTCTGGATTCATTATGTTTGCCGGGTTTCTCTCCCCGCTGGGAGCTGTGATGTCAGATAAGCGGCTTTTGGAAAGTGGGTGGCCGGGCTGCCGGCCTTCAGCGGGACTGGCCAGGGCAGGCTCAGTGGGTGTTGGCTGCAGAGGGACGATGTGTCAGAGGGAGGCAGCAGGTTCACAGGTGGGTGGACAAATATGTGGACAGACGTGTGCACAGGGGTGTGGACAGGTGTGTGTGTGCACAGGGGTGTGCACAGGTGTGTGTGTGGACAGGTGTATTAGTTTGTTCTCATGCGGTTAATAAAGACATACCCAATACTGGGTCATTTGTAAAGGAAAGAAGTTTAACTGGCTCGCAGTTCAGCATGGCTGGGGGGGCCTCAGGAAACTACAGTCATGGCGGAAGGGGGAGCAAACACGTCCTTTTTCACATGGCTGCAACAAGGAGAAGCGCAGAAGCGCAGCGTGAAGCAGGGAAAACTATCAGACTATCAGATCGCGTGAGAACTCACTCACTATCACGAGAACAGCATGCAGGTAACCGCCCCCATGATTCAATTACCTCCCACTGGGTCCCTCCCATGGTACGTAGGGATTATGGGAACTACAGCTCAAAATGAGATTGGCGTGGGGACACAGCCAAACCATATCAATAGACGTGTGTGTGCACAGGTGTGTGCAGCCTCCAGAGACTCAGAAGGCCAGTGGTGCGCAGGACCCTGGGGGCCTGACTGGGCCGGGTTGGAGCCCTCCAGGCTGAGCCTGACTTGGCAGGTGTGCAGGGGGTGGGCTGCCCTGCCAGGTGGGTCAGACTTCTGGTTGGCAGCAAGACAGGAGTGTCCCGGGCTGAGCAGAATTCCCAGGCCAAGGGTCTTGCATAGGAGAAAGGGTGGGGGGTGGGGCTATGCTGATGCAGAACCCCAGAGAGGGGCTCTGGTGGACACCACCCCGCCTGTGATGGCCACAGTTTGTGGCGGGAGCAGGGTCTGTGGGGTTCCATGGGTGGGCAGGGTGGTGGGAGGCAGCGTCTGTGGGGGCGGGCTTCTGAAAATGCTGATCAGGTGGGGAGGAGGGGTGGCTGTTGTGAGGCCCAGCCCAGCCCTGGAGCGACAGTGGGAGGGTTTTGGAGAACCAGACTTGGTGGGGAGGTCACTCTGGAACTGGGATTCAGAGGCTCAGCTGCGGTGGTGCTCGAGGCTGTGTGGGGTCCGAGGAGAGGTGGCTCCCAGCAGGCGAGGCCTCGAAGGTGCTGTGCAGCCACACGGAAGTCACTTGGCCTCTCTGGGCTGCGTCCTTGTCAATGCCTTCAGCTCCCATTTAGCTTCCCCAGGGCCAGGCCCAGGTGACGACACCCCAGATATGTGGGACTTGTGACCGGGGTGGACCCGAGAGAACCGGGAGGAGGTACAGGAGAGGGGAGCCCGGTCCTGGTGGCTGGGACTATCAGCGGGGAGTTACGGGGCAGGAACAGGGAGAAGCCAGAGCTCCCCCCATCTTCGGGGCTGTGGTCCGAGGGGCTGGGTGCTGGGACGCCTGTGATTTGGGAGAACAGGGCCTGGCAGGGCATCCCTGGTGAGGCGGGTGAGAGTGGAGGCCCTGGGCGATGCCCACCTGTTTCCGACATGAGGGTCTCTGGCATGAAGCCAGGAAGACAAGCCCTTCAGGGTCCTGGGTATTCAGGGTGTTCGGAAGCCCGGAGAGCTCAAATGGAGGACAGAATTCCCCTCAGTGCTGGCGGAGGAGGTCGAAGAGGCCGCAGCTGGGGACATTGTGACCGGAGCGGACGGCCTGGAGCGAGGGCAGCAGGAGCCATCCCCGTGCACAGGGCAGCAGGGCGGCCGCCGAGTCCTCCGTGGCTCATGTCCCTGCAGAACCCGATCTGCTCATGAGCTTGGCAAGCATCTCCTGGATTTTTAATTTGTGGGAGAAGCGACCTTTTATATTTCAGATCACATGAAGTTAATTTGCACTCCAGGTTCAAGAGAGCTCCTGAAAAGGTACAAATGTGATTTCTTAACAGCTGTTACTGTCGGACGCAACATGACAGAAATGATGAGGAGCAAGGGTTCATTTTTAGACAGAGAGGACTGCACGCTCTCTCCCTAGAGCCAGCCCAGGATGGCAGCAATCAGAGAAGAACCCGAGGGAGCCTGAAGGCCAAACACTCACCTTGTGCGATGTCCCTGACCCATAGCTGTCCTGTCTCTATTTGAATACCTCCAGTGACGGAGAGCTCACTACCTCTAGGAGTGGCCAACTCTAATGTTGGTTGGGTTTGACTGTGAGAAGGTCTTTCCGGGGTTAGGTCAAATCTGCTTTTGCTGATTCTGTTCTGCCCTCCGAAGACACACCAAATCATCCCTGTTCCTTGTCCTCGAGGAAGTGGCTCTGTCATCTGCTGCTGGCCACCTCGGATTCCTTAAGCATGCATATGTGTGCTGATGTCTGGGTCCAGCCCACCTTGGTCCCCGGGAATGGTCTGGTTTTCCAGTTTCTTTAAAGTGGAGGCCTTGGGACCAACACGATGTTCCTTTTCCTGGTGGACCAGCCAAGATTCCCATCACTTTTCCGCTTCTGGGCACTGTACCCAGCAAGGCGGGGAAGGTCCCGTTCGTACAGAGCTTCTGAGGTACCTGTCATCCCGCCTGGGTGTCAGGGAGCAAGCTCTGTTTGTGGGGTGCTGTGGCCAGCGCTGTGGGGGACAGGGCGGGAGAAGCAGCCCGCAGGAGGTTAAATCCGGTGGGTGCAATGGAGTTGACAGTGATGGGAGCTGGCGGTTTTAGGATGAACCTGCCAGTCCAGGGTGGGGCTCAGTTGCTACCCAGGGGGAACTTGCCCCGTACACCAGGGCTGAAGCTGAAACAGTCAGATCTTCTTTCTTAGTTATTTGGGGGAGTTGGGGACAGTGGGTTTGTCCCTGCTGGTGGCCATGGGGTAGCTTTATTTCCCACTGAATGTGGGAGATCTAAAGTCTGGTTTTCAGAGAAAGGAGAGAAGGGGCCAGGTGTGGCTCACGCCTATAATCCCACCACGTTGGGAGGCCAAAGCGGGCAGATCACCTGCGGTCAGCAGTTTGTAGACCAGCCTAGCCAATATGGTGAAATCGTGTCTCTACTAAAAATACAAAAATTAGCCGGGCGTGGTGGTGGGCACCTGTAATCCTAGCTACTTGGGAGGCTGAGATAGGAGAATCGCTTGAACCCGGGAGGCAGAGGCTGCAGTGAACTGAGATCGCGCCACTGCACTCCAGCCTGGGTGACAGAGCCACTGTGACCAGTGTTTTTTGTTTTTTTCTTTTCTTGTAGAGATGGGGTCTTGCTCTGTTCAGCCCAGACTGGTCTCGAACTCCTGGGCTCAAGTGATCCTCTCGCCTTGGCCTCCCAAAGTGTCTGGATCACAGGCGTGAGTTTCCACACCCGGTCTCCTCATTTGACAGAGCAAGACAGAGGGAGACTCCGTCTTAAAAAAAAAAAAAAGTGGAGAAGGAGAGAAGGGGTCAGGGAGGCAGTCGGGAGGGAAGAGTGAAGTAAGAAGCAGATGCAGAGAGAAGCGGGGTGGGCACACACCCAGAGCCCCCCTGTGTCACCCGCCTGCTACCAGACCCAGGAGGGTCCCGTGGGGGTGGGGGTCCTGGGGCTTAGCTCCTTCTCCAGCCTCAGCCCTCCCATTGCCAAGATCCTTCAACGTTCTCGGGATGCACCTCCACGCTGTGGGGCCATCTGGGTCAGCCCGGACGTGCCCGCCTCTGTCTGGGTCCCAGTCTTCTCACCGCCAGGCAGACAGGTCAGCAGACCGGGCAGGACCGAGCCCGTCGCCCAGGGCTCTTGTTGTCTGTGCCATTTCGGTGCCTTTTGTCCTTGCTTCCGGCCGCTGCTTGAGGATGTTTACTGGCTGCTGGGGCCGTGCTTTCCAGGTGCGTTCTCGGTCATTCCAGGTGCAGCCTCGGATCAGGGATGATGGCCCAGGCTGAAGCATCATGATGAAGAGCTTGGGCCGAAGGCAGTTAAGGTGTGTGATATTCAGATCCGCCACATGCCCTTCTCTGGAAGGTGCCAGGGACCTGTCCTCTCTGGGCCTCTGTTTTCTTCTCTGTGGAATGGAGATGATGGCGTCCGCACCTCATAGGGCTGCTGGAGAATGGGTCTGGGTCTCGGCTGGAATTTCAGCCAGCGCTGAGGACCAGGGGCCCTGGTTCCTGTCCATGTGGCCTGAGACCCCCACGGCCCGGCACCTGGGCTCCGGGGGCAAGTATGTTGGCTTTGAGGACCCAGCCTTGGAGGTCAGATGGCATCCATTACGGGTTAAATTTTGTCACCCTAAATTCGTATGTTGAAGTCTTAACCCACAGGGCCTCAGAATGGGATGGTATTTGGAGCCCGGGTCTTGAAAGAGAGGGTGACAGTAAAATGAGGAGACTGGATGTGGCAGCTCATGCCTATGATCCAGACACTTTGGGGAGGCCAAGGCGAGAGGATCACTTGAGCCCAGGAGTTCGAGACCAGCCTGGGCTGAACAGAGCAAGACCCCATCTCTACAAGAAAAGAAAAAAAAAAAAAAAAAAATTAGCTGGGCATGTTGTTGCACCTGTGGTCCCAGTTGCTTGGGAGGCTGAGGTGGGAGGATTGCTTGAGCCTAGGAATTCAAGACTGCAGTGAGCCGTGATGGTGCCACTGCACTCCAGCCTGAGTGACAGAGCAAGACCCTGTCTCAAAAAAAAAAGTCAAGTGAAGTTATAGGGGTGAGCCCTAATCCAATCTGACAGGTGTTCTTATATGAAGAGATTAGGACACACACCCACAGAGGCACGACCCTGTGAGGACCCAGGAGGAAGACGGCGTCTGAAAACCAAGGAGACAGGCCTCAGGAGGAAGCAGCCCTGCCCATGCCTTGGTCTCGGACTTCAGCCTCCAGGACTGTGAGGAATGAATGCCTGTGGCCGGCATCGCCTGGTGTGTGGCGTTCGTTCCGGCAACCCGGGGAGGCTGGTGCGACGTCTCTTTGGTCTTACTCTCTCCATCGAGACCCTCTCGAAGGCCTGTCTGGGTTGAGGAGGGGGCACGGAAGATCCTGCCTTCTTGGTGGGGAAGGTGTTGGGAGAGTGGTTGGTACAGGGGGCGTTGTGGCAGTGGTTTGTGGGCCCCGCCTGCCACACAGCCCCCGTAGAGACTGAGAGTCCCCTAGCCGGTCTGAGGAGAGGGTGAGCTCCTGGGTGACATTCAGGCCAGGAGAGGGGTGGGGAGCAGGGCTGGGGGCTTTAGGCAGGCCCAGGGCCTCAGGACACAGGCAAGGGAGGCCAGAGAGGCAGCTGGGCCTCTGCGGTGGGCCGAGGAGTTCAGGAAGCCCGGCCTGGGCTGGAGAGAGTCCCAGGCTTGACCGGGGCCATTTCTGTAACACTTCAGGGCAGGTACACGGGGCTCAGACCCCCAGAGTGCAAAAATGCAGCCCAGGAGCCTGCCAGGAGGCCCCCACTGCTCAGAGATGGAAGATGGCCCCCATCACGGCTGCAGCAGGTGCTGCCAGGGGTGCTGCTCGGAGCTCCAGGCTGCAGGGACAGGGCCACCCCGGGCCACCCGCTCGCCCGGCCCGATGTCTCCCACCCGGCACTTTGATCCGCTGAAAGCCTCTAGACTGCAGGCTCTATAACCTCAAGATTTGTGTGCCGGGTGGGTCTGGAGGTCCCGTGTCTCAGCGGATTTTATTCCTCTCATTATTTTGCTTAACAGGCTGTTACTGCCATCTCAGACAGCATGGAGCGAAAAATTACACTTTTTGGGAGACGTTGTTCAAGAGAGAGATGGAAACGCATGACTTAGTGGCGAAGGCTGCAGTGCTGAGCCACCACCTCCCAGGGCAGAGCCGAGGCCCTGAGGTAGGTGAGAGGGAAGGTCCAGGCCCAGGGGCCAGGGGGAGCCCACGGCCACTCCTGGGGGGCTCCTCTGGAAGCCCCCCTGGGCAGGCAGGTCTCAGGGTCCCAGTCCAAGCCAGTGCTCAGCTTCAAGACTGGAAAAAACTGAACTTCTCCTTTCTCTTTTCTGTTTCTGCTTCTCTCAAGTCCCTCAGATCCCCTAAGTCATTCATTCATTCATTCATCCATCCATCCATGAATGAAAGGTCTCTTCAGTGTCAGAGGATACAGAAATGAATGAGAAAAAAAAATCTCTCTTTTCCTGGGGCCAACAGATGTGGACTGTGCCCTTGAGTACTGCTCTTTAATTCCCTTTCTTTTATCTTTGAAATAAACTCCTTTACAAACAGGCAGTTCAAGCCTAGGCAACATAGCAAGACCCCATCTGTATAAAATACAAAAAAATTAGCCAGGTGTGGTGATACGCTCCTGCAGTCCAAGGTGCTTGGCAAGCTGAGGCAGGAGGATCGCTTGAGCCCAGGAGATCAAGGCAGCAGTGAGCCGAGATCGTGCCACTGCACTTCGGCCTGGGTGATAGAGTGAGACCCTGTCTCAAAACAAAACAAAAAACAAAAAACCGGGCAACTCAGATGGTTAAATATAGACATACCATGTGAGCCAGTAATTCCACCCCTGGGTATATACCCGAGAGAAATGGCTGCATATATCCACACAATAACTTATATGTGAATGGTCACAGCCGCTTTGTTCATAATAGCCAAAAAGTGGAAATTGCGCCAACACCCCTCAGCTGAAGGATGGGTGAATAGGAGGTGGTGTAGCCATGATGGAATATTATCCAACAATAAAAAGGAATGAAGTCCAACACAGGCTGCAGCGTGGATTAACCCGGAAAATATTAGATGCTTAGTTTATTATTTTATTTTATTATTTTATTTTTTTTGAGATGGAGTCTTGCTCTGTCACCCAGGCTGGAGTGCAGTGGCGTCATCTAGGCTCACTGCAACCTCCACCTCCTGGGTTCAAACGATTCTCCTGTCTCAGCCTCCCGAGTAGCTGGGATTACAGGCATGTGCCACCACGCGCAGCTAATTTTTGTAATTTTAGTAGAGACGGGGTTTCCGCCATGTTGGCCAGGCTGGTCTCAAACTCCTGACCTCAAGAGATCCGCCCGCCTCGGCCTCCCAAAGTGCTGGGATTACAGGCGTGAGCCACTGTGCCTAGCCCAGATGCTAATTTTAAAAAGCCAGACACAAAATACCACATCTGTAGAATTCCACTAATGTGAAATGCCCAGGATAGGCAAATCCATAGAGACAGAAAATAGAGGCGTGGCTGCCAGGTGCTGGGAGGGAGAGCAGTGGGGAGTGTGTGGGGTGTGTTTTTGGGGGTGATGCAAACGGTCTAAAGTTGATTGTGGTGATGGTTGCACGACACTGTGAATACACTAAAAAGCATCGAATTGTGTGCTTTACGTGAGTGAGCTGCATGGCATATGAATTACATCTTAATAAAGCTGTTTGAAAAATCACAGCGCCTAGATAGGGTTGTTAAAAGTATCCGTTATTTTCTGTAGAATATTTAAAATAGTGCCTGAGACATGCTGGATGTTCAATAAATGTCAGCTATTAAAAAATAATACATTCCTTTTCAGCACCTGAAGCCCTGCCTCCTCCAGGAAGCCACTGGGCCCCGACAGGAAAGGCCTCTGCGGGGGCTTCCTCGAGACCCCTGCCCCTGCTGTCGGCCACAGCCACTCTCTCCTGCCTTATTTCTGTTTAACTCTGAGTTTCAGGCAGACGTCTCTGTCCGTGGCTTTTTTTTGTTTTGTTTTTCTGGGGACAGGGTCTCACTCTGTTGCCCAGGCTCGAGTGTAGTGGTGGGATCACAGCTCACTGCAGCCTTGAACTTCTGGGTTCAAGTGTCCTCCCGCCTCAGCCTCCAGAGGAGGTGGGACCACAGGTACCCACCACCCCCATGCCCAGCCCTGATTTTAATAGTCACCCTGGAGGGGACCCAGCAGCGGCCTCCTCCTCTTCTCCCCTTTCCTCCTCCTCCTGCTCCTCCTCCTCCCCCTCCCCCTCTTCTTCCCCCTCCCTCTTCCCCTCCCCTTCCCCCTCCTCCTCCTCTTCTTCCCCCTCCTTCCTCCTCTCCCCCTCCCTTCTCCCCATCTTCTTCCCCCTCCCTCCTCCCCCTCTTCCTCCGCCTCCCTCCTCCTCTCCCACTCTCTCTCATCCTCCTCTTCTTCCCCTTCCCTCCTCCCCTCCCCCTCCTCCTCCTCTTCTCCTTCTCCCTCCTCCCCCTGTTCTTCCCTCTCCCTCCCCCTCCTCCTCCTCCTCTTCGTACCGGGCACCTTCTGGTTCCCTGCCTTTTTGGAGGTCGCCCCCTTCTTGTCCTCCCTCCACTCACTTATGTGTGACCCCCAAGCTCCCCTGTTGCCCCTTGCCCCTCTAATAGGTGAGGTCAGCAGCCAGACTCTCTCCCTCTTTCCTCTTTCTCTCCTCTCTGTCTGTCTCTCCCCTCTGCTTCCTCTCTCTCCCCTCTCCCTCTGCTTCCTCTCTCTCCCCTCTCCCTCTGCTTCCTCTCTCTCCTCTCTTTCTCTCGTTTCTCTTTCTTCTCTCTCTCTCTCCCCCACCCTCTCTGTCACACACACACACACACACACACACACACACGCGCGCACACACACACACTGTTGTTTGCTCCCTGCCACAGGTAACGTGGGCGACGGGCATCGTAAATGGTGGTGTTCAGCTCCTTGCGGCTAGAACTGGGATGGGCTCCCGGGCCCCTGGCTGGGGCTGCCCCCATAAAGCATGTTGATTTCTGATCCAGAGGACAGAATGGCAAATCCATTGACCAAAATTTGCAGTTAACATTAAACCGACAGAACGGCTAATAATTCAGATGATATTAAAGCTATCCAACTTTGAGTAAATTAGAAGAATAAAATGAGATTTATTAAGGGCAAAGTCAGCGCAATCTCACAAAAGAGAAGGAATCAGAAATAGAAAAGGAGGAAATTTGGAACAATGGCAGCATAGAGACAGCTGGGTGGTCACCCCGATGAGAAATTAAATATTAATCACAATAACAAGGCCTCCAGTTGCACCTGGGGAGCTCAAAGCATCTCATAGCTTCCGCAGAGACACCCTGTCTCAGGGACTCCAGGCAATGGTTGGGGGGCGGGGGGCTCTTGGCCTTGTGTGGCCGCTGGTGGTGCTGGCCAGGGCCTGAGCTGGGCTGGGGCTGGGCTGAGGCTGGGGCTGTGTTAGGGTTGAGCTAGGACTGAGGCTGGGCTGGGGCTGGGCAAGGGTTGGGCTGGGCAGGGGTTGGGCAGGGTTTGGACTGGGGCTGGGCGGGGCCTGGAGGAGCTCAATGATTTGCTCAAGGCCGCAGAGCCAGGAAGTGTCAGAACTAAGGCTTGGACCTGGAGCTGCTAAGTTCTGGAGCCCCGAATTCTTCCAACTGTTCAGCAACTTTCTGTGAGCCCCTGTGTGTGCGAGGAGTGGAGGGTGCCGCGATCAAGGCGGTTCCTGCCCCCAAGAGGTGTAGCCCAGGGGAGAGGTCAAGAAGTCAGCATGCATTTATCCTGCAGCGATGAGTCCTCCCACAGGGGATCCTGGGGGCTCCGGGGGTGCAGAGTCCTCCCACGGGGGATCCCGGGGGCTCTGGGGGTGCAGAGTCCTCCCACAGGGGATCCCGGGGGCTCCGGGGGTGCAGAGTCCTCCCATGGAGGATCCCGGGGGCTCTGGGGGTGCATGGGAGCCCTCATAATCTCCTCATCCTGGGGCCCAGGGCAGGCTGGACGGGAGTGGCCAGGAGGGAGCTGGGCCTCGCAGGTGTGATGTGGTGGAAGTGTTCCCGGCTGATGGAGCAGCATGCTCAAAGGCCAGCACCCCTGGGGAGCTGCAGGTCTTTCCGTCCAACAGGAATCTGTGTTCAGCTCAAGGGGGACAGTGGGCACCAATGCGACTGGAGAGCTGGAGACAGATGGGGCTTGAAAGTCACGCCAAGGGATCTGGATCTCACCTTGTGGGCACTGGGGAGCCTTGGAGAGGGGATAACAGGCAGGGCCAGAGGGCAGACTTGGCCTTTAGAAGATCTCAGTGACCACCCAATTCAGGGGCTGGATTGAAGGGGTTAATTCCTGCAGCGGGGAGGCTGGAGGCCCGCCTGTCACCCGGTAATTTTGCTTTTGTTTTTCAGAAGAGAGGGTTTCCCCGTGGTTCGATCTCTCTCGTCCCGCCTCTTACAAGCGTGAACCACCGCGCCCGGCTGATGCTGATGTTTAGAGCATGTCCCTCAGGGCTTGTAGATGAGTGGAAAGAGCCCAACTCCAATAAGATGAAGTAAATAGAAGGGAATTTAGCGGCTCACAGAACTGGGAAACGCAGGCCTTCAGGTGTGGCTGGTCAAGGGTACCACTGAGATCTCCTCTCTGGGTCCCTCTCTTTCTGGGGATGGGTTTCTTCCTTGCTGCTGGGGACAGTGGCCACCAGATGTTCTAAACGCCCATCCTCCCAGCATTGCGACCCAAAGGGTGAGAGCGATCATTCTGTCTGGGAGAGAAGTTCCAGGAAAGACCGAGTCATGTGCCCAAGCTGCTCGGCATGGCCAGGGGGTCAGCTGGTGTCATGCTTGGGACGGGTCGGCTCCATGACTGGCAGCTCTGCTCTGGCCACGGTGCACCAGGGATGCTGGGGCAGGTGACGGGCTGGCATGCTTTGTGCAGCCACTGGTCCAGGCAGTGCACTGGGGAGAGGCTCGGGCCTGCCTCAGGGGCAGTGGGGAGAGAGCTTGGTGAAGGACTTCCAGAGATCTAGAAGGTCAAATAGGCAGGATTTGGTGATTGACCAGATGTAGAAAGAAGGTGGGATCAAGAAATGCTTTCCAGGGCCGGGCGCGGCGGCTCACGCCTGTAATCCCAGCACTTTGGGAGGCCGAGGCAGGCGGATCACCTGAGGTCAGGAGTTTGAGACCAGCCTGACCAACATGGTGAAACTCTGTCTCTACTAAAAATACAAAAATTAGCCAGGTGTGGTGGCATGCATCTGTAATCCCAGCTATTCTGGAGGTTGAGGCAGGAGAATTGCTTGAGGTTTCAGTGAGCTGAGATTGTACCACTGCACTGCAGGTGGGGCAACACAGAGAGACTCCATCTCAAAAAAAGAAAGAAAGAAAGAAAGAAAAGAAATGATTTCCAGAGTTCTGCTTTGATCAGCTGGTTGGACAGGTGGTGTCATTCTCTGCGGTAGGAGACTGAGGAAGGGGAGCGGTTCCTACAGGGTGTCTGGAGGTGCTGGCATCCAAAGAGAGACATTTAGGGATCATCCATGGGGGGGGTTATTCCAGGTAAGGTCACAGGTGAGCTCCCCTAGGGAGGGGGAGTGAGTGAGAGGGCAAGAGGGCCTCGAAGTGAACCTCTAGGAACCCCACAGCTGTGGGCTGGGTCAATGGGGGCTGAGACAGAGAAGTCAAGGAGGCAGGAGGAGAAGCGGGGGTCTGGGGAGCCCTGGGAAGACAGCTTCAAGGGGGAGAAGGTGGGCACCTGTGTCTCAGGTGCCGCAGCACAGCAGGCTTGGCTGGACCTTGGCTGAGTCTGCAGCCTGGCACTGTCTGCCTTCCCTGGCTCCCAGCATGACTCGCAGCTCTTCTTCCCACCATGCCAGCCTGGCACTGGGTCTCCGTTGTGGATCTCACGTGCTGGGCCGTCACTGGACTCAGGTTGCCCTGGCTGGTTGTGCAGAGCTTGCTGTGCCCAGCCTGGACACCCCCGGAGGAGGCGAGCAGTGGGCATCAGACCTCTCCCGCACCCTTTCATCTTCCCATGAGTCTGACCACACAGTGCGGGCTGCCCACTCGTGAGCCCCTGGGGGAAGGGCTAACGTTATCTGCATTTTGCATGTGGGGAAAATGAGGCTGAGAAAGGGGTCAGGAGCTGAGGATGGAAAGAGCTAAGATGGGTCTCCAGGAAAGCAGGTTCCCATGCACCGGTCAGCGCCCCCCTCCTGCTTCCTGCACTATTCATGAGACCCCTCCATAGGGCTGAAGCCCACCCAGCGAGGGAAACGCCGATGATGAGGGAGGGAGGGACCTCTCAGCGTCCAAGAATGTGACCAGCCTCCCAGGGCGGGGTACTTGCATGGGGACAGGCCTGGGGTCCCCTGCAGGCCAGACAGAAGGAGCCACTGAGGGCCCAGCTGGCAGACCATAGCCTGGGAGGTGGGGGCAGCACGGTGGCGGGGGCGGGTGCCGCCAAGGAGTGATAACGATGGGTTGAGTCAAAGCCGCCCCGCGTTTCACTGGCGCTGGCATCTCCAGCAGCACCGTGCCAATTAAAGATGAGTTGAGCATATCATTAGTTTCCAAATCGTCAAGAATCTCATTAGGGGAGTCTTAGATCCACCCGAGCAGCTCTGTCGATTGTCCACACTGGAGCTGCCAGGCTGGGGGCGGGGGAGCGTTGTTGCGTGCTGATGAGCTGTAGCGGGGTTTTGCCAGGCAGGGCGCTGGATTGAACCGGCCCAGCAGTGCCCAGGTCCTCGGTCTCCTGGCTGACTGGTCAGTGGTCCTCAGCCTGTGTCTCCCCCCTCCAGTGGGGTGATGGGCTAGACTGGTCAGAAATCTACTGGGAGTCAGTTCGGATGCCACATTTCCACTAGACTTGGCCGAGGGGCCATCTCGTCTACCCCGTTGTTTTATAATGGGAGAAACAGAGGCCCACAGAGGCGCACAGAGGCAGGGGAGCCCCTGGGATGCACAGGGGCTGGAAGAGACCCCTAGAGGTTGGTCTAATCCAACCCTAAAGCGGATCTGACTCCCGTCTCTGCTGTCTCAGCCAAGTGACCATTTCACTTGTGCCTTTTTTTTTTTTGAGACCGAGTCTCGCTCGGTCGCCAGGCTGGACTGCAGTAGCGTGATCTTGGCTCACTGCAACCTCTGCCTCCTGGGTTCAAGCGATTCTCCTGCCTCAGCCTCCCAAGTATCCCAAGTAGCTGGGATTACAGGCACCCGCCACCATGCTCGGCTAATTTTTGTATTTTTAGTACAGATGGGGTTTTGCCATGTTGGCCAGGCTGGTCTTGAACTCCTGACCTCAAGTGATCTGCCCACCTTGGCCTCCCAAAGTGCTGGGATTACAGGCATGAGCCACCGCGCCCAGCTGTGCCCCATTTATAACAAAGAGGCCCCACCCTTCGCTTGGCCCCTTGTTCCATCTGTGCCCATCAGAGTCCTTTAATAACGAGTCACAGAGACCTGGCTCAAATTTGCTGAGGTGAGAATGGAATTTCCTGGAAGTCAGGACTCTGTGGTTTTGCAACAGAAGGAAGGCTCAGAGATCCCAGGACGTCTCTAGCCTCATGCCTGCTGCTCTCAGCACATCTACCTCTGGCCGGGCAGCCTCTTCCTCCTGGGGGGTGGGGATGGGGTTACTGGGAGACAGAGAGCTCCAGAGACACATGCCATGCCATCTGCCGCCGGGCGGGATCTTTCTTTAGCCTCAGCTGGGAAAACCCCATGGAAGGACTGTGCATGGCCTGGCTCGGTCAGGTGCTCACCCTGAGTTCACACGGCAGCTTCCATTAGAACTGCGTGGCTGGAGTTTATTCATTCATCTCATGTTCACTAAGACTGGGCTCTGTGTCAGCCATTGTTCTGTATCTAGCTGGGAGAGGCAGACCATAAACAAGGGAACCAGTAATAAAGATAATTCAGATAGTGATAGCTGCTCTAAAGATGGCAAGCAGGCATGCGTGTAATCCCAGCACTTTGGGAGGCTGAGGCGGGTGGATCACGAGGTCAAGAGTTCAAGACCAGTCTGGCCAACATGGTGAAACCCCATCTCTACTAAGAATATAAAAATTAGCCGGGCATGGTGGCATGTGCCTGTAATCCCAGCTACTCGGGAGGATGAGGCAGGAGAATCTCTTGAATCCAGGAGGCGGAGGTTGCAGTGAGCCGAGATGGCACAGCTGCACTCCAGCCTGAGCAACAGAGCAAGACTCCGTCTCGAAAAAGAAAAAAGAAAAGATGACGAGCAGGGTGCAGTGAGGGGTGATGTTAGCTAGGACGGTCAGGGAGGCCACAGGTAGTTGTGGAGGAAGAGCGCTCCGGGCAGAGGGAACAGAGAGTGCAGAGGCCCTGGAGCAGGAACAGGTTTAGTGTGGATCAGAAAGGTGGCCAGTGCGGGCCGGGTGCGGTGGCTCACACCTGTAATCCCAGAACTTTGGGAGGCCAAGGCGGTGGATTGCCTGAGCTCAGGAGTTCAACACTAGCCTGGGCTACATGGTGAAACCCTCATCTCTACCAAAATACAAAACATTAGCCGGGCTTGGTGACACATGCCTGTAGTCCCAGCTGCTCGGGAGGCTGAGGCACAAGAATTGCTTGAATTTGGGAGGCAGATGTTGCAGTGAGCTGAGATCGGGCCACTGCACTCCAGCCTGGGCCACAGAGCAGCAAAACTCTGTCTCCAAAAAAAAAAAAAAAAAAAAAAGAAGAGAAAAAGAAACGAAAGAAAGGTGGCCCATGTGGCTGTTGGTGCATGATAAATTTGAAGCTGTCCCTATAAACTTTGTGTGTGTGTGTGACAGGGTCTTGCTTGTCACACACACACTCCAATGTGGAGTGCAGTGGCATGCTTGTAGATCACTGCAGCCTCAACCTCCTGGGCTGAAATGATCCTTCTGTCTCAGCCTCCTGAGTAGCTGGGACCACAGGTGCATACCACCACACCCTACTATTTTTTTTTTTTTTTGGAGAAATGGGGTCTCACAGTTGCCCGGGCTGGTCTTGAACTCCTGGGCTCAAGCGATCCTCCTTCCTTGGCCTTCCAAAGTGCTGGGATTACAGGTGTGAGCCACTGTGCTTGGCCATCCCTATAAACTTTATACAATTAATCAGAGGCTGGGCACGGTGGCTCACGCCTGTAATCCCAGCACTTAGGGAGGCCAAAGTGAGTGGATCACTTGAGGTCAGGAGTCCAAGACCAGCCTGTCCAACATGGTGAAACCCCATCTCTACTAAAAATGCAAAATTAGCTGTGCATGGTGGTGGGTACCTGTAATCCCAGCTACTAGGGAGATCCAGGCAGGAGAATTGCTTGAACCTGGGAGGTGGAGGTTGCAGTGAGCCGAGATAGCGCCATTGCACTCCAACCTGGGCAACAAGGGTGAAACTCTGTCTCAAAATAATAATAATAATAATAATAATAAAATCAGGGAAGAAGAGGGGGAGAAATGAAAATACACCACGCTTGTGGCAGATTCAGCGTCCATCACTGGGTCCGTTTGCTCTCAGATCCACTTCCTCATAGCTGTTGGGTGCCTATTGTCCTAGAATCATGTAGAATCTAGATTATAGCTCCCTTTACAGATAATGACTTGAACATCACCAAATGTTTTCGCTTTGAGATATTCCTTCAGGGTCTGGCCGCCAATGAAACAACTGATGCCAGCTGACCCGAAGGACCCCACGAGGAACTGACTCACGAAAGAATGCCGTTTCTACACTTCTTTCACCCCAACCCATCAATGACCCCAGTTACCCAGCCCCTCACCCTCCATGATCCCCTTAAAAACCCCAGTCCAGGGCCAGGCGCCGTGGCTCATGCCTGTAATCCCAGCACTTTGGGAGGCCGAGGTAGGTGGATCACGTGAGGTCAGGAGTTCGAGACCAGCCTGGCCAACATGGCGAAACCCCGTCTCTACTAAAAATACAAAAATTAGCCAGGCATGGTGGCACGCACCTGAAATCCAGCTACTCGAGAGGCTGAGGCAGGAGGATCCCTTGAGTCTGGGAGGCGGAGGTTGCAGTGAGCCAAGATCGCGCCACCGCACTCCAGCCTGAGTGACATAGTGCCTCGCGAGTGGCAGGCATGATAACAAACTCCGGAGGGTCACAGGCAGGTTCTAGTTGCCATTGCTGGGGTGGTTCTGTCGTGCCAGGAGGCTCTCCGAGACTGGTTTCTGGTCACTGCCTGGTCCGCTGGTGCGATGGCGTTTCTCCGAAGCATGTGGGGCGTGCTGAGGGCCCTGGGAAGGTCTGGGCGGAGCTGTGTACCACCTGTGGAAGTCGACCGCACTTCCCCTTCAGTTTTATATATTTATGGAAATGGTTTTTGCCTGTCTTGGCAAGTTATCCAAAGAAACCTGTAACTTCTTACCTTCGATTTTCTAAAGAACAACTACCCATATTTAAAGCTCAGAACCCAGATGCAAAAAATACAGAACTAATTAGAAGAATCACCAAGCATTGGAGGGAACTTCCCAATTCAGAGGGAAAAAATATATGAAGATGCTTATAAGGTGGACTGGCAGGCATACAAAGAAGAGATAAGCAGAATTCAAGAACAGCTAACTCCAAGTCAGATTATGTCTTTGGAAAAAGAAATCATGCAGGAACATTTAAAAAGGAAAGCTTTATTAAAAAAGAGAGTTAACACTGCTTGGAAAACCAAAATGACCTCATTCAGCTTATAACATTTATGTAGCTGAAAGCTTCCAAGAAGCTAAGGATGGTTCACCGCAGGCAAGGCTGAAGACTGTAAATGAAAACTGGAAAAATCTGTTTGGTTCTCAAAAGAAAGTTTATATCCAACTTGCTAAAGATGATAAAATTCATTATTATAATGAAATGAAGTCTTGGGAAGAACAAATGATTGAAGTTGGATGAAAGGATCTTCTACGTCGCAAAATAAAGCAACCACCAAAAGATGGCACTGAGAAGTGTTAGAAGTTCACAGTGGATAGGCACAAGAAACCAGCTGGGTCTCAACGCCTGAAGCTATTGTAAAATTAGAAAGGATAAAGTCGGTAAACCTTTTATATTCAATTTATTTTTCTTCAGCTCATGGACTTCTGCCAGTGTAATACTTGCTTTGGAAAACCCAGATAAAGGTTTATGCAAAATTTATTTTGTGTTTAGGAACTACTGAAGATCAGAGTAATCCATGCAAATGTGAATCATTTTACCTTTGATAAAGGTAAATCAGACTATGAGGGTTTTTTTTTATACAGGATGATGACTGTGGAAAGAGTATTCTTGTTTCCTTATATTATGGAAGCAGGAGCTTCCTTTTCAACATTGTTACAAATTGTAGAAGCCACAGTGTTCTGTGATATAATTGTGCGTTTTTCAAAAAGCAGCCAGAACTCATCTAGGTAAATTCCAGTTCCTAGGTATAATTAATATTATATTCAGAGTTGATGGTTATACACATAAGTGATGGCTGGTTTTAGTTGCAACTTTTTATAAAAGGGACTGAGAAATTTATAAACCTTTTTCTCACTGTCTTTTTTTCTAAAATAAAAACTAATAAATTATGTACCAGATCTATGCATATTATTTTATGTTGCATAGGATAAGAATTTTAATCTTTAACTTTACATTGTCTAATTATATATTTTAAGATTAAACATTTGTTTTACAGCTTCCCCCTACCCTTTTTTTTTGTCCTGGAGACAGAGTCTCGCCCTATCGCCCAGGCTGGAGTGCAGTGGTGTGATCTGGTCTCACTGCAACCTCCGCCTCCCAGATTCCAGCCATTCTCCTGCCTCAGCCTCCCGGGTAGCTGGGACTAAGGTGTGCACCACCATGCCTGGCTAATTTTTATATTTTTTAGTAGAGACGGGGTTTCACCATATTGGCCAGGCTGGTCTCAAACTCCTGACCTCGTGATCCTCCTGCCTCGGCCTCCCAAAGTGCTGGGATTACAGGCGTGAACCACCATGCCTGGCGCTTTTCCCTTTTTTTAAGTAAGGAAATATATTTTTTTCGGAATTATTTTCTCTCATGTGAGTATATTGATCCAGAAAGAAAATGTGGATTGTATATATTTTAAAATGAGAAATCTAAAAAAAGAAAAGTATCCAAAGTCTCTGGAATTTGAAACACTTTACATAACGTATTAAAGCCTGTATAAGAGACAGCCAGCTATGGCCTGTGGACCAAATCCAGCCTGCTGCCTGCTTTCTGTGTCCTGTGAGCTAGGAATTGTGTTTATAATTTTAAATGCTTTGTTTTTAAATACTTTCATGATACATGAAAATTAACATGAATATTTAGTGTTCATAAATAAAGTTTATTGGAACACAACCAAAAAAAAAAAACCCAAAACACCCCAGTTCAGAACTCCTTGGGGAGATGGATTTGAGGGTCTCCTCCCATCTCCCCACTTGGCTCCCAGCGATCCTGAAACTCTTTCTCTGCTGCAAACCCTGCTGCCTCCACGCATTGGTCTGTGACTGCGTAACAGGCACACAAACCTGTGGGCCCACGTGCAGCTCCTCCCTCCTGAGTGTGACCTCGGGTGAGCCCTGCGTCCTTGAGGAGCCTCCGTTTCCTCATCTGTGAAATGGGGGTCACACCTCCTGCCCTGCAGAGTTGCTGTGACAGTGATGACGTGTGGAGCACTGGCATGGTCTGCCAGCGTGTGGGGCCAGGATGGAACTCTTCCCCATTGCCGCTCCCCTGGTGTTTGGGTTCCTGGTCCAGGGCACCTTTCTCCTCCCCCAGCCTGGACCAAGCCTGCTCCTAAGTGTGTGCTTTCAAGTGGACACGAGGCCCAGAGCAGGGAGGGCAGCGCACACTTACTTTCAGAATTTCTGACCTCCAGAGACAAGGATGCCAGGACCTCCACTGGGGGCCGCCATGGCAAACTTTCCCACTGTCAGGACACCCCACGTGGCCCCCGGGATCTGGCTTTGGGAAGGAAGGTGGTGCCCGGATTGCGAAGGTCTTTGACTCTCATGCCCAGTGTCATGGGGTAAATTGTGTCCCCCAAATTCATA
>NW_026652299.1:1351086-1410334 GCF_009828535.3 Hylobates moloch
GGAGTCCGGGTATGAAGCCGACACCACGTTAGCAGAACCGACTTCCTGAAGGGCCCCACCTGGGTGGAGCCGTGAGTGTGAACAGTTTCCGCTTCCCCCGGAAGCTGGCGTCGTGCAGAAACCCTCACCCGCCTGAGCGGGTTCCTGGGCCTCCGGTCACTCCCTGTGGCAGGGTCTGGCTCCGTGTCAAACATCCTCATCCAATGCCTGCAGTTGCTCTTGCCCCCAGGTCTGGACCAGGGAGTGAGGGATGGGCCTGGCTGGCCTCTCTGCCCCCGTCAGCCCCCACGCGAGCCCCTCTTGTGCCGGGGGCAGGGAGATGGGCCGGTGGGAGAGGTGACAGCATCCAGCCCTCCCTGGCCACCTGCAGGGTCCCCACCATGGCGGCTGCTTTGCTGCTAACTCCTCCCAGGGACCCCAAGTCCCCATCGCTCTCGGGGGCCCCCCTCTCATCTGAACTGCCTCGGAGGAGGGATGCATCTCTCGCGGAGCACCCCTCCAGGCCTGTGACTCTGGACTTGCTGTCCCGCCCCCGCCCGGGCCTCAGGGCTCAGGAGGCCGTGATGAAGCAAGCAGGTGAACTGCACCCTGGAGCCTCCGACGGGGCGGCCACAGAAGAGCCCAGAAAACCAGGTCCGAGGCAGACACAAGATCCAGGCCCCGGCAGGCTCCGTGTCTGCCGAGGGCTTCCTGGTCATAGACGGCACCTTCCCGCCGTGGCCTCTTGTGGGAAAGGGGTGAGGGAGCCCTCTGGGGCTTTTATTTTTAATTTTTTTTATTTTTTGAAATGAAGTTTTGCTTTTGTTGCCCAGGTGGGAGTGCAGTGGCGCAACCTGGGCTCACCGCAACCTCCGCCTCCCGGGTTCAAGGGTTTCTCCTGCCTCGGCCTCCCGGTAGCTGGGATTATAGGCACCCGCCACCACGCCCAGCTAATTTTTTGTATTTTTGGTAGAGATGGGGTTTCACCATGTTGGCCAGGCTGGTGTCAAACTCCTGACCTCAGGTGATCCACTCGCCTTGGCCTCCCAAAATGCTGGGGGTTACAGGCGCGAGCCACCGCTCCCGGCCGTGAAATTCGTATTTTTAAACCTTGTATAAATGGTGTTTTGCTGTCCGTGACATTCAGCAACTTGTTCTTCTCACCCCACAGTACCCTTCTGAGGTTAGGCCGCACTGATAGACGCAGGTGTGGTTCATCTGGAATCTGCTGGTGTGAACTGCGCGGCGGCGTCCCCCACCAGGCACCACAGGTGATTCATTCGTTTCCTTGAAAAGGCGCGTGGATGCTGTTTCTAGCTTCCCGTTAGCCCCAGCGATGCTGCACCTGCTCCAGGATACACGCCAGGGTGGAGCCGCCGGGCGTGGAGCAGGGGTGGTCTCAACCGCAGGAGAAACAGCCGGGCAGCCTCTGAAGGGACGCACCACTCGGTGCTCCTGCCAGGGGGAGACGCACTGAGGCTCTCGGTCCTCGCCAACACCCCCTTGTGCCACACTCAGGCCCAGCGGGTGGTGTGGGGGCCGCACCTCACGGAGGTCTCCGTCCACGTTGCCCCCGTTGTGACCGCAGCGGGCGCCTCTTGGTAGCAGCTACCGGCCTCCTCTTCTGGGACTCGCCGGAGGGTTTCCATGTCGCCTGCTCCGACGGGGCTGTCCATCTCCCCTTGATCTGTGGGACTCCCCGTCCGTCTCAGGTATGAACCCTTTGTCGGTGATAGGGGTGCCAGATATCCTCTCTGTGTCTGTGGCTTGTCTTGCTGCGTTGTTTATGGTGCATTTTTGTCACGCAGACGTTTCTAATTTTGCTACGTCTGGACTTGGCAATCTTTCTGTTCGTGATTTGTGCTTTTGGTGTTTATGTACAAACTCTTTCCCGGTCCAGAGAGCATAAAAAAGTTTGCTTTGTGCGCTGAGGTCTCTAATTCATCTCACAGGAGTTTGTGGCGGGTTGGGGCAGAGGCTTGGCTTGGCGTTTTCCATCAGGTGAGTCCGTTTCCCCAGATTGACTGCACAGCCCGTGCTCCGCGGGGTCCCACGCTGGCCTCTGTGAGAGGCTGTGTTGCTAGACCTCCGTCTGCTCAAAGGTTCCGGGTGATGAATGGGGCGATTTGAGTTTCTGGAAGCCAAGGGGAGGGGCCCAGGATTGCAGGACCAGACAGAGGTGAGGGGGACCTGGGGTGACAGGTGGCTGCCCCACGCATAGGTGGCTAGATCCCGGGGAAGGGGTGGCAGGTGGGGAACTCCTGGGGGGTGCAGTGGGAATAATACAACAAACCAAGACTCGAGACCAGCCTGGGCAGCACGACGAGACCTGTCTCTACAGGTTATACAAGCATTAGCCGAGTGTGGTGATGCAAACCTGTCATCCCAGCGCTTTGGGAGGCCAAGGTGGGGGAGGGAGGTCACCTGAGGTCAGCCTGGGCGACATGGCGAAACTCTTGTCTTTACTAAAAATACAAAAATTAGCCGGGCGTGGTGGTGGGTGCCTGTAATCCCGGCACTTGGGAAGGCTGAGGTGGGCGGATCACTTGAGGTCAGGAATTCGAGACCAGCCTGGCCAACATGGTAGAACCCCGTCTCTACTAAAAATACAAAAATTAGCAGGGTGCAGTGGCTGATGCCTGTAATCCCAGCACCTTGGGAGGCCGAGGCGGGCAGATCACCTGAGCTCAGGAGTTCGAGACCAGCCTGGCCAACATGGTGAGTCCCCGTCTCTACTAAAAATACAAAATTAGCTGGGCGTGGTAGCAGGCACCTGTAGTCTCAGCTACTCAGGAGGCAGAGGCATGAGAATCATTTGAACTCGGGAGGCGGAGGTTACAGTGAGCTAAGATCACACCACTGCACTCTAGCCGAGGTGACAGAGCAAGATTCTCTATCAAAACAAAAACAAATGAAGAAAGGAGACATTCCAAAGGGAAGGACAACATTCAGGTTCTGTTTTTGGGGTTCTGTGATGATATAAGCATCCTTCATTCCCACAAAAGCTTCCTGGAAGTCTACTGCATACACAAAGGCCCTGTATGAGGGTGGGTCTTCAAGGCAGGCGAGCACAGGGCCTCACATTGGGGCACCCAGCTCCCTGCCAGCCCAGCCCGTCTGATCCGTGAGCCCTCTCTGCCCTCAGGTCCCCCCCCCAGGAAGTGAGGCATGTGAAGTAAGGTAGAGGAGGTGGGGTGGAGGCAGTGGGCTTGTGTTGTCACAGTCAGCCCAGGCTCACCATCTGCCTGCTATGCCAGCAAGGGTCACAGAGGGGCCCAGGCTCGCTCAAGCCCACGTGGCAAGTTAGAAGAGTGAGAAGCAGGGCTGGTGAGGCGACTCACACCTATAGTCTCACTGCTTTGGGGGCCCAAGGCAAGAGTATCCCGTGATCCCAGGAGGTTGAGACCAGCCTAGGCAACATAGCAAGACTCTATCTCTGTAAAATTTGTTTAAAAAATTAGCTGGGCGGGGGGGGCCGGGCGTGGTGGCTCACAGCTGAGGGTGGACGATCAGGGTCCGAGTCGAACCATCCTAGTAAACAGTGAAACCCATCTCTCCTAAAAAAAAAAAAAAAAAAAAATTAGTTGGGGGTCGGCAGCCCCAGCACTCTGGGAGGCCGAAGCAGGAGGATCACTTGTGGTCAGGATTTCAAGACCAGCCTGGTCAGGATTTCAAGACCAGCCTGGCCACGATGGTGAAACCCACGTCTCTACTAAAAATACAAAAATTAGCCAGGCATGGTGGTGCAAGTCTGTAATCCCAGCTACTGTAGGCAGGAGAATCATTTGAACCCAGAAGGCAGATGTTGCAGTGAGCTGAGATCACGCCACTGCACTCCTGTGTGGGTAACAAAGCCAGACCCTGTCTAAAAAAAAAAAAAAAAAAAAGCCGGGCATGGTGGCGCACACCTGTAATCTCAGTTACTCAGGAGACTGAGGCAGGAGAATTGCTTGAACCTGGGAGGTGGAGGTTGCAGTGAGCTGAGATCATCATGCCACTGCACTTCAGTCTGGGCGACAGAGCCAGACTTCATCTCAAAAAAAAAAAAAAAATTGTATGGTGGCATGCACCTATAGTCCCAGCTACTCAGGAGGCTGAGATGGGAGGATCACTTGAGCCCAGGAGGTCGAGGCTGCAGTAAGCTATGATCACACCACTGCACTCCGGCCTGGGTGACAGAGAGAAACACTCAGAAAAAGAGCAAGGGGAAGACCCCAGACTCTGTGCTCCCAGAGGCAGCCCTGCCTGTGCAGGACAGCAGCCACGGCCAAGGGTAGGGACGCCTGGAGATGCCCAGTGATGCTGCCCCGGCGTCTTCTCCTCCACCTGGCCCTCCTCCTCACTCAGTCCCCGGGCTCCGGGTCCTCACACCACAGGGACGTGGGTTCCAATGCGGATGCTCAGGAGTTAGAGGCTCGGGGCCCAGGGACGTGGAAGCGGCGGGGCCATCGTCAGGAATGCAGGGGTAGCCGGGCGTCCGGGGGCCTGGGTGAGCCGGGAGGTACATTCATTTGCGAGCAAAGCTGTAACAGGTGTCACAGAACAGAGGGTTCAACAACAGGCAATTATTTCTCACCGTGCTGGAGGCTGGAGTCCAAGATGAAGGTGTCCTCAGGGCAGGCTCCTCCTGAGGCCTGGCTCCTGGGCTTGCAGACACCGTCTCCCCCATGTCCTCATGGGGTCAGCCCTGTGTGTCCTGATCCCCTCTTCTTAGAAGGACACCAGTTGGGATTGGATTAAGGCCCACCCCTATGACCTCATCTCATCTTAATCACCTCTTTTCATTTATTTTTTGTTTTTGAGACGGAGTCTTGCTCTGTCACCCAGGCTGGAGTGCAGTGGCGCGATCTCGGCTCACTGCAACCTCTGCCTCCGAGGTTCAAGTGATTCTCCTGCCTCAGCCTCCCTAGTAGCTAGGATTACAGGCACACACCACTATGGCTGGCTAATTTTTGTATTTTTAGTGGAGATAGGGTTTCACCATGTTGGCCAGGCTGGTCTCAAACTCCTGACCTCGTGATCTGCCCACCTCAGCCCCCCAAAGTGCTGGGATTATAGGCATGAGCCACCATGCCTGGCCTTAATCGCCTCTTTAAAGGCTGTGTCTCCAAACAGAGTCTCATTCTGAGGTTCTGGGGTCAAGTCTTTAGGGTATGAAGCTGGGGGAACACAACGGAGCCCCTAAAAGGGGTCACAGGGAGGGAGGAATGTGAGGGGCGGTGGGACTTGGAGGCAGTGGGTCCAGCCCTTTCCACCTGCAAGGGGCCTGTGGGAGGTCGCATGAATGGGGTTGTGGGTATCACTGAAGATGGGTGTGTGCAGGGTGTGACAACATGTGGGACATGGGACCGCCAGGACACGGACACCTTGGCCTTTTAAGGATCAGGGACCACACCCTGCCATCGGCAGGAAGCCCCAGGGACAGGTGACACTGAGAACCCGCTCCCCTGCCCTCTATACATTAGGAGCCCAGACCCAGCACTGCAGGGAGAAGGGAGGGAAGCTGAGATGGGCGGAGGCTGATTCCATCGCCCTGGAGAGGCAGAGGCAGCCCACAGCTTGGTTACAGAGAATCAGGAATCGCCCCTTCCCCGGCACCCCTCAGTTTGGGGCCTGAGCTGGCCCTGCAATGTGCCTGTGTCTTGTTACTTCTCTTGGGGTCCACACATTCCCCCCTCCCAGAGTCTGGGGCAAAGTCACCAAGAAAGACCAGTCCCCTCCAAGTCAGAAACAGGAATGCCTGAAGCCACAGTAGTTTCCTCATCCAGGGACACCAAACAGCTCAGAGCTAGGGGCTGCACCTGCAGGAAGAAGAGGAGGGATCCCTGACAGGCCAGCTCCCCGCTGCTCTCTCCCCCATGCCTTATCATTGGATCTGAAGCCTGAAAGCTGTGTGCTGGGAGGTGGCATGGGCGGGGTCTTAGGCTTGAAGGCTCAGCTGTGGGTGTGGTGGGGGAAACAGCAGCCCCAGTGTCCAGCCCTTGGGTCCCTTCTCCCCCAGTTCCCTCCGGGGCCCTGGAGTCAGCCCTTGCGCGGTGGGATTAGGTGTGGGAGACGGGACCGGCGGCCCCTCTGAGGCCGGCTGAGCCCCCGGGCGTGAGGCATCTGCTTGGGACTGTGAGAGGGTTCCACGCAGGTGTGTGGGGAGGGAGGGGCGGTGGAAAGGAAGGGGCCACGGATCCGGGGTGAGCGTGGCAGGGCGCCCACGTTACACCTCCCCACTCCCTCCTCCCTCCTTTCGGGACTTCACTTGGACATTACCTTCTCTGTGTTTTAAATTTGTATTTATTTTCATTACTTTTAAAAGTAAAAAACAATTTTGTTTTCTAAGACAAGGTCTCTCTCGCTCTGTCACTCAGGCTGGAAGTACAGTGGCACGATCACGGCTCACGTGATCTTCCTGCCTCAGCCTTCCAAGTAGCCGAGTAGGTGCGTGGCTGGCTGATTTTTAAATCTTTTGTAGAGATGTGGTCTGGCCGGGCCTGGTGGCTCACGCCTGTAATCCCAGCACTTTGGGAGGCCGAGGTGGATGGATCACTTGAGGCCAGGAGTTCAAGACCGGCCTGTCCAATTTGGTGAAACCCCATCTCTACTAAAAATACAAAGATTAGCTGGGCATGGTGGCAGGTGCCTGTAATCCCAGCTGCTAGGGAGGCTGAGGTGGGGAGAATTGCTTGAACTCGGGAGATGGAGGTTGCAGTGAGCCGAGATCTCACCATTGCACTCCAGCCTGGACAAGAGAGCGAGACTCCATCTCAAAACAGACAAACCCAGAGACATGGTCTTAGGCTGGTCTCAAACTGCTGGGCTCAAGCAATCTTCCCACCTTGGCCTCCTAAACTGCTGGGATTACAGGCATGAGCCACCAGCACCTGACCCTTTTTTGTTGTTGTTGTAAAATTCACATAACATGAAATTTACTGTTTTAGTCACTTTAAACTGACAATACAGTGGAATCAAGTTCACTCACAATGTTGCACGACTACCACCCCCAGCTCTCCCTGGTTCCCAAGCATTTTCCCCACTTCCAAAGAAGCCCCATTAAACAGTCACTCCTAAGCCCCTGGCCCTCAGGCCCCGGCAACCACCAATCAACTTTTGGTCTCTGAATTTGCTTCTTCCACACATGACATATTAGTAGAACCCTGTAATATGTGCTTTCTTTGTGTCTGGCTTCTTTCACTTATATCCTAACGTCTTCAGAGTTGATCCATGTTGCAGCGTGTATCAATAGTTTATTCCTTTTTCATGGCTGCATAATATTCCATGGTATGGAGAGACCACATTTTGTTTATCCATTCATCCATTAATGGATATTTGGGTTGTTTCCACTTTTTGATGAGTGCGAATAATGCTGATATGAACATTTGTGTACAAGTTTTTGTGTGACACCTGCTTCCAGTTCTTTGAGGTCTGTACATAGGAGTGGAATTGTTGGGTTGTATTGTAATGTTCTGCTGAGGAACTGCAAAGCCGTTTTCCACAGCAGCTGTACCATGTTGCATTGGCATCAGCTTGTGTGAGGATTCCACTTTCTTCACACCCTCACCAACACCTGTTGCTTTCCTTTTTAAAAAAAAAAATTATGAGAAACCCAGTAAGTGTGGCTTGGTCTCTCCCTGTGCTTTTGATTTGCATTTCACTAATGATTAGCTGTGAGCAGCTTTTCATGGGCTTGTTGGCCGTTTGTATGTCTTCTTTGAGGAAATGTCTTTTGAGATACTTTGCTCTTTTTTTTTTTTTTTCCTTGAGACGGAGTCTCTGTCGCCCAGGCTGGAGTGCAGTGGCGCAGTCTCGGCTCACTGCAAGCTCCGCCTCCCGGGTTCACGCCATTCTCCTGCCTCAGCTGCTCCGAGTAGCTGGGACTACAGGCGCTCACCACCATGCATGGATAATTTTTGTATTTTTAGTAGAAATGGGGTTTCACCATATTGGCCAGGCTGGTCTCAAACTCCTGACCTTGCGATCTGCCCTCCTCGGCCTCCCAAAGTGTTGGGATTATAGGCGTGAGCCATCGCACCCGGCCTCTTTGCTCATTTTTAAGTTGAGTGGTTTGTCTTTTTGTTCTTGAGTTATAAGAGTTCTTTGTATTATGCTAGACTATATAGTTCTTTATACAATATTTTGGAGAGTAGACCTCTTATCAGATATATGACCTATATGATTTGCAAATATTTTCTTCTGTAAATGTTTGTGTGAGGCAGGGGTCCAGCTTCATTCTTTCAAATGTGGCTATCCAGCTGTCCCAGCGTCATTTGTTGAAAAGACAATTCTCTCACCATTGAATGGCCTTGGCATCCTTGTAAAAAACCAGTTGTTCATAGATGTATGAATTTACTTATGGATTCTTTTTTTTTTTTTTTTTTTTTTGAGACGGAGTCTCGCTCTGTCACCCAGGCTGGAGTGCAGTGGCACCATCTCGGCTCACTGCAAGCTCTGCCTACTGGGTTCACGCCATTCTCCCCAAGTAGCTGGGACTACAGGCGCCCACCACCATGCCCGGCTAATTTTTTGTATTTTTAGTAGAGATGGGGTTTCACCATGGTCTCGATCTCCTGACCTCGTGATCCACCTGCCTCGGCCTCCCAAAGTGCTGGGATTACAAGCATGAGCCACCGCGCCCAGCCTACTTATGGATTCTTACTGATCAATACGTCTTTCCTTCTAATTTTATTTTTTTTTTTTTTTTTGAGATAAGAGTCTACATCTGTTGCCTAGGCTGGAGTGCAGTGGCACGATCTTGGCTCACTGCAACCTCTGCCTCCTGGGTTCAAGCCATTCTCCTGCCTCAGCCTTCCAAGTAGCTGGGACTACAGGCATGCGCTACCATGCCTGGCTAACTTTTGTATTTTTAGTAGAGAAGAAAGAAACTTTCAAACTATTTTCCAAAGTGGTTGTACAATTTTGTATTTCCGTTAGCAGCGTCTAAGAGTTCCAGTTCCTCCAATCTTTACCAGCACTTAATATGGTCAGTCTTTTTAACTTTAGCTGTTCTAATAGGTGTTCATAGCTATCTCGTGGTTTTAATTTGAATTTTCCTAATGACTAATGACATTGTATATCTTTTCAGGTGCTTACTTGCCATCTATGTGTCTTTTTGGAAGTATCTGTTCAAATCTTTGGCCCATTTTAAAATTCAATTGTTTGTTTTCAGATCTATGGCTTGCAAATATTTTCTCACAGCCTGTGAGCTGTCCTTTCATTCTCCTTACAGTGAGTTTTAAAGAGCAGAAGGGGCTTGGCATGGTGGTTCATGCCTGTAATCCCAGCACTTTGGGAGGCTGAGGTGGGCAGATCACTTGAGGTCAGGAGTTTGAGACCAGCTTGGCCAACATAGTGAAACCCCATCTCTACCAAAAAAATTAGCTGGGCATGTTGGCAGGCATCTGTAGTCCCAGCTACTCGGGAGGCTAAGGTAGGAGAATTGCTTGAACACAGGAGGTGGAGGTTGCAGTGAGTGGAGATTGTGCCACCGCCCTCAGCCTTGGCAATAGAGTGAGGCTCTGTCTCAAAAAAATAAAATAAAGAGCAGAAGGTCTTTAATTTTGATGATGTCCAGTTTATTAAGTTTTATTTGGATCACACTTGATGCCATGTCTAAAAAGTCTTTAAGAAAAGAGCGCAAAGATGTTCTCCTATGTTTTCTTATGGAAGGTTTATAATTCTAGGTTTCACATTTAGGTCTATGATCCATTTTGAGTTTACTTTTGTATGTAGTGTGAACTATGGACCAAAACTCCTTTTTTGCATGAACAGATATCCAAACTTTCCAACCCATTTGATGAGAAGGCGCTCTTTTCTGCACTAAGTTGCCTTTGCATCTGTGTCAAAATTAGTTGTCCATGTATATGGGCATCTATTTCCAGACTCTTATTCTGCTTTATTGATATATTTGTCTGTATTTATAGCAATGCCACACTGTTTTGATCACAGTAGTTTTGTCATATGTCTTGAAATCAGGGAGTGTCAGTGCTCCAACATTGCTCTTTTCAATGTTGTTTTGGGTCTTCTAGGTCCTTTGCATTACATATGAATTTTACACTTGGCTTGTCAATTTCTGGAAAACAAATAAGAAAAGAAAAACCAACTGGGGATGGTGGCTCACACCTGTAATCCCAGCACTTTGAGAGGCTGAGGTGGTTGGATCACCTGAGATCAGGAGTTCAAGATCAGCCTGGCCAACATGGTGAAACCCCGTTTCTACTAAAAATACAAAAAATAAGCTGGGTATGGTGGCATGCACCTGTAATCCCAGTTACTTTGGGAGGCTGAGGCAGGAGAATTGCTTGAACCGAGTAGGTGGAGGTTGCAGTGAGTCGATATCGCGCCACTGCACTCCAGCCTGGGTGACAAAGCAAAACTCCATCTGAAAGAAAAAAAGAATAGAAAAACCTGTCCCAGGCTTGTGCTCAGCCCCTGACAGCTGGCAGGTGTCATGGTTTATATTATTTTCTCTGCAGCAGGCCGGTCTTCCCAGGAGCTTGCCTGCTTCTCCCTGGCATGACTCCTCTGCCAGCCTGTCTGTCCACTCCCATCTGTCTCCCTACACAGAGACACACGGCCTTTCCCATTACTCATGGAGTTTTTGGGGGCTGGAAATCGTCACGTTTTCTCTGCAGTCCACAAAGAGCCCAGCAGTGTTGGGTACATGGAAGGTTTTTCCTAAGGTTTTGATAATATTTCCAGATTAATTCTTTATATAATAGAATAAAATCAGTATGCTAGTGGGGAGGTCTAATGCTGTGAGTTCCCACTCATCCCATCCACCTATCATTCACCCATCCATTCACTCATCCATTCATCTGCTTGTCTACCCACCCATCCATCTATCCATCCACCCACCCATCTACTCATCCACACATCCACCCATTCACCCTTCCATCCATCCACCTGTCTATCCATTCATCCATGTATCCATACACTCATCCATCTCTCCATTCATCCACCATCTACCCATCCATCCCTCTACACTCTGTCCATTTAACCATCTACCCCATCCACCCACCCATCATCTACCCATTTACCTACCCATTCACCCATCTATCTACCCATCCACCCACCCATTCATCCACCCATCCACCCACTAATTCATCCATCCATCATCCACCAATCTACCCATCCATTCATCCATCCATCATTCACCTATCCACCCACCCACTCATCCATCCACCTACTCATCCACCCATCCATTCATCCATCATACACCCATTCACCCATCTACCCATCCACCCACCCATTCATCCATCCACCGACCCATTCATCCATCCATCATCCACCCATCTACCCACCCATTCATCCATCCATCTACCCATTCACCCACCCATTCCTCCATCATTCACTCATCCACCCACCCATTCATCCATCCACCTACTCATCCACTCACCCATTCATCCATCCACCCACCCATTCATCCATTCACCTACTCATCCACCCATCCATTCATCCATCCATCACTCAGCCGTACCTCCTTCTATCTTCTTCCACGTACTCATCCCAATTTCTGATCAACAACTGTTTTGGACACTGGGCAACAGATGCGCCTTCCAAGACCTAAGTTTCCTTATCTTTAAATGGAAGAGTCGAATGAACCCATTTCCCAGGGCCCTTCACACTCTGGCATTCTTTGACTTCTATGCAGGTACAACCTTCCGTAAGAAGGGTGAGGAGCTGGGCCATGTCAGAGAGAAGGCCTGATGCTCACTGACGTGGGGCACAGACCCAGATTTCGCCACCGTTTCCCTTGCCCCTATTTAAGCCAAGGCCACAGGAACTGAGATCCCATCATGGGGCAAGCATAGCAAACATCCCAGAGATGGCCCCTGTTGGTTGCAGGTGGCTTAATTGGGCATCCAGAGGGTGTCCCTTACTGTCCCGTTCCAGTGGGAGCCACCTGGTGACCTCTGCAGCCATGGAATCCACAGTGCGCTGAAGAAGTAGTCGTTGGGCACAGAGGGCTGAGAGCCGGTCTAAAGGCAGGGCAGGGGCCTCCTCAGGGAAGCCTCAGGCTTGTCTTCCCCCAGGAAAGTGAAGTGTCCGGGTCCATGATATCACCGCTGAAGCTGCAAGCCACAGACGTGGTCTTTGAGCTGATATCATCATCAGACCTAGAATCCCTGCCCATATGTCCCCCACCTGACCTGTGCACACTCTGCCTCACCTGTGCACGTTCTTTTTTTTTTTTTTTTTTTTTTTGAGACAGTCTCACTCTGTCACCCAGGCTGGAATGTAGTGGCATGATCTGGGCTCACCACAACCTCTGCCTCCCAGGTTCAAGTGATTCTCCTGCCTCAGCCTCCCAAGTAGCTGGGATCACAGGTGCACTCCACCACATCTGGCTAATTTTTTTTTTTTGTATTTTTAGTAGAGACAGGGTTTCACCATCTTGGCCAGGCTGGTCTTGAACCCCTGTCTCATAATCCGCCTGCCTTGGCCTCCCGAAGTGTTGGGATTACAGGCGTGAGCCACTGCGCCCGGCCACCTGTGTACATTCTATAGCACCTGTGCACACCCCCATCTCACCTGGGCACACTCTACCTCACCTGGGCATATAGTTCATCCTCACCTGTGCACATCCTACCTTACCTGGGCATTTCACTTGTGGGCAACTTCACCTGTGCACACCCTCATCTCACCTGGGCACACCCTTGCCTCACACTCTTACCTCACCTGTAAGCACCTCCACCTTACCTGTGCATACCCCTACCTCACCTGGGCATACCCCACCTACCCTATGCACACCCTACCTCACCTGTAAGCACCCCCACCTCACCTGTACACACCAAGGGCTGCTTACAATCCACACCTGTGTCCCCAGCCAGGCCTGAGCATCAGTAGGGCTGCCGAGCAGTGAAGCTGACATCCAGGGATGGCCTTCCAGGATCAGGAGAGGCAGGACCCTGCAGAGGGGGCGTTGACCCCTTGCCTCTCCTGCTTCCCCCCACCGTGGGGACCCTGAGCAGTCTTTGATTCCGTGGCAGTGCAGGGCCAGGTGAGACGGCACTGGCTAGGCCCCAGTGGAGGTTTTCACCTCCACACTTCTCTCTGTTCTTCTGTTCTGTGGCATCTGCCTCGGTGGGAAGGCGGACAGAGCTGAGTACAAAGAAATCAATGGACTTTCTGGATGAATTTTTAAAGACCAGCAGCAGTGGCACTATTCTAAAGCACAGAGGATTTCTTTTGCAAGAGTAGGGCTTTCTTGAAAGGAAAAGGTTTTAAGTGAGAACATGGACTTTACTGGCTTAAGCTGTAGATTGGGGGAAGCTGCGGGGAGCCTCATTTCTGTCTAAGAGAAGGCAAGGGTTGGACCATGGGGGGCAGGGAAGGGGCGCCCCAGTCCCTCACATGGCCACTGCCTGGGTGAAGCCACATGGGGGTGGCTGCTGAGAGACCCAGAGGAGGTGGGGGACATCAGTGTAGACCTGTGCTTGATACACTCCTTGGGGAGCAGTCTGGAGAAATCCTCACACCAGCACAGGGGTGTCCCCCAGGGGAGAGGAGCCCCAGCCACGGCTCCAGCAAGCCCGTGGGGGCAGCTCACGTCCTGGTAGTCCTTAAGAGGTGGGCCGGGCTCCAGCAAGCAGGGGGCCTCGAAGTTAGCACAAAGAGTTCCCAAGGGGTGTTAGTGGCCACAGGGGGCAGGATTCCTGGACAGCTGGGCCAGACTGGCCACAGGACCCGTGGGAGCCTTACCTGGGCCCCATGTGGAGGCACAGGCAGGCAGATCGGGGAGAAGGGGAGGGCAGAGGAATCAGAACAGAGTGAGTGCTGGCCCTGAAGCTGAGACAGCTGGAAGGGGTGGGTGACCCTCAGTGGGCTGGGGACAAGGGTGATTCCTGGGGAAGCAGAGAGTTCTTCTGCAGAAGGGACTTGGTTCTGCAAACTCACTGCTCAGCTTCCACACAGCCCTTAACCCCTGCTCCTCTGCAGTAATCTTCCTTCTGTGGGGTTTTTGGGTACCCCCCACCACACCGATTCAGGACAGCCCTTCCCCATGAAGGTCACTGTGGTGGGGAGAACAGACAGCCCCGTCGCCCTGGGAGGCCACAGGTGAGTCCTTGTCACTGCGTTCCGAGGCTGGCTGGGAGGTCCTGAGCGCCCTGACATGCAGCCCCTGGTGGGGGGCTTGCGGGGGGCTGACATTCATGCAGAGAGAGGGGCTGGGGTCTCACCATGCATGCCCTAGTGCTGCCTGGTGCTGTAGCATTTTCTGGACAAGAAAACAAGCCCTCCCAAACCTGGGCTTCTCCTGGGGGAGCCACCTTACACTGACAGTGGCACAGGGGCCTGGGTGGGCGCTGAGGCTCTCTCCTCATTCCTGCAATGATCTAGACCTATGGCACTCCCAAACCATGCAGGATGTCAGAGAGTGGAACCCAGAGGCCCTTCTGTCCCCACCTTCCCCTGCAGCTGTGGCCTGCTTGGTCTGAAATGACTCCCATAGCTCTGCGTGCGTCTCTCCTCATTGTCTCTCTGCCCAACTCCCGGATCTCCTTCTCCATCCCCGTGTCTCCCTCCAGGCTAGCCTTGTAGTGGGGCTGCTGGGTAGGTGTGGCCAAGGCAGGATTTGGGAAGAATGGGTTGGGGGCAGCTGCCCGGGGGACCTTCTGCCGGTGCTCAAGGCTCTGCAGGAGCTTGTAGAAGTCCCTCCTTCCTAACTCTGTGGCTGTCCCTCTCTCCGGAGCACCCTAGGTTCCTGCCCCTCTATGTCTTCCCCGTGTGCTTCAGCTGAGTGAGTGACGCCCCCTCGACTCACTCCTCTCTCAGGCCCTGTCATGACTGATCTCTGAACACCATTGTGGGTCAGGTCATGGGAGCACAGGGATGGACTTGGGGCTGAGAGTCCAGTTTCAAGAGTGTGCATCCCATGGCTGGCAGGTGGGCACCAGCTGTCACTGAGAGCTCAGGCTGCGCTATGGGCCACTGTCCTCAGTTCCTCTCCACCTGTCCTCTCCATGGGCTGTTAGGCTTCCTCACATCATGGTGGCTGGGTTCCAAGAACGAACACCCCCAATAAAGCAAGGTGGAGTGCAGGGCACTTAGAAGTCAAGTAGCATCACCTTTGCCAAGCTCTATGGGACAAGGGTCTGCCCAGAGTCGAGGGGAAGGGATGGAGACCCCAATGCTTGATGAGAGGAAGGTCAAGGTCACATTGTGAGAAGAGACTGTTGAATGGGAGATATCATTGCAGCTGTCGTTGGAAAAGGCAATCTGCCACACATCCCCAGAGTGGGTTGGGTTATGCCAGCTCTCTGGGCTCTGCTGTGTGAGTGATGCACCCAGCCAGGGGCCCTCGCACCCATCTGGCAACCCCATGTATGAGAACAGGGCCTACAGTGGCCCCAGCAGTCATGGGAACCCTGCAGCCAAGTCCCGTCACTTCCTAAGCAATCTCCTACCCAAAGCCTCCATGGCCCCTGTTTTCCACGTGGAGGAATGAATTTAGCTTTGCCCTGAGTGGACGAAATCTGGCAATGGTTTAAGAAAAGCTTTAAGTTTGACAAAGTGCTCTCTTAGTTACAAATTTAGTTTATTTATTGTTATTGTATTTTGGTTCACAAAGCAAATGGGTATTATTTATTACTGCACAACAAATTACTCAGATTACCTCAAAATCTAGCAAATTAAAATAATAAACTCGTATCATCTTCCATAATTTCTGGAGTAAATAATTAGGTAGTGGCTTAGCTGGGTGGTTCTGGCCCAAGGACTCTTATGAGGTTGCAGTCAGGAGCCAGCCAAGGCTGCATTTATCTGAAGGCCTGACTGGGCAGGAGGCTCCCTTCCAAGATGGCACCTGCACAAGGCTGTTGGCTGGAGGCCTCAGCTCTTCACCCTGTGGCCCTCTCCGCAGGCTGCTTAGGTTTCCTTGTGCCCTGACGACTGGTTTCCCCAGTGTGAGCAATCCGTAGAGCAAGAAAGAAGTGCATTGTTTTTGTGGCCTAGTCTCCGAAGCCACACTCTGTTTCTCCCAGGATACCCTATTATTGCATAGGTCTGCCCTGTTCAAAATGGGAAGAGACTGTACAAGGGCATAAACACCAGGAGGGGAGGATCCATCTTTGGAGGCCCTCTTAGAGGCTGGCTGTCCCAGTTTATGAAATGTTTTCTGGATTTTGAAGTACTTTGGAGTTTGCACAGAACTTTATTATCTACAACTGATTTTTTACATGAATTATCTCGTTAACCCCTGAGATTAATGAGGGGGACTGGGATGGGGCTTCGCGAGTCATCCTGCCCTTTATTGTGCCTTTAGCTGGGTTTCCAGATTTTGTGGGGCCCAGGAAGTCATCCTGGAGGGGAGGCCCAGCCTCAGGCCCCAAAGATGTGGCCAGAGTCGAGAATGAAAGGGTCAATGGGTCAGTGCTGGGTCAGTGAGAAACAGAGCAGGCCAAGGACCTGAAAACAGCAGAGTTCATCATGGAGGGTTGGGCCCAGGCTGAGGCATCCACCTGTGAGGCCAGGTCTCTGTGTCCCCTCAGTGTTTGTTTGCCAAACTCACGGTCACTAAGATTTTCCCCATGAAAATGCAAGCTACGGCTGGGCGTGGTGGCTCACGCCCGTAATCCCAGCACTTTGGGAGGCTGGGCAGGTGGATCACGAGGTCAGGAGATCGAGACCATCCTGGCTAACATGGTGAAACCCCATCTCTACTAAAAATACAAAAAATTAGCCGGGTGTGGTGACAGGCCCCTGTAGTCCCAGCTACTCAG
Source organism: Hylobates moloch (assembly GCF_009828535.3). Classification (NCBI taxonomy): domain Eukaryota; kingdom Metazoa; phylum Chordata; class Mammalia; order Primates; family Hylobatidae; genus Hylobates; species Hylobates moloch. The sequence goes on from NW_026652299.1 coordinate 1,367,775, forward strand.
GAGGCTGAGGCAGAAGAGTGATGTGAACCCAGGAGGTAGAGCTTGCAGTGAGCCAAGATTGCGCCACTGCACTCCAGTCTGGGCGTCAGAGTGAGACTCCATATATTAAAAAAATAATAATAATAAAGAAAATGCAAGCTACAGAAAATATTTGAAAACATTTACCCGACAAAGGACTTGTATTTAAAATACAAAGATGTTTTAAACTTAATAATGAGAGACTAACAACCAATTTTTAAAATGGGTTAAATAGGGCCAGGCAAGGTGGCTCATGCCTGTAATTCCAGCACTTTGGGAGGCTGAGGTGGGAGGATCACTTGAGCCCAGGAGTTTGAGACCAGCCTGGCCAACATAGTGAGACCGTATCTCTACAAAAAATACAAAAAATTAGCTGGGCATGGTGGCATGTGCCTATAGTCCCAGCTGCTTAGGAGGCTGAGGCAGGAGGATCGCTTGAGCCCAGGGGTTCGAGGCTGCAGTGAGCTGTGATTGCACCACTGCGCTCCAGCCTGGTCATAGAGGATGACCCTGTCTCAAAAAAATAAATAAAATAAAATGGAGCCAAATATTTAAACAGACACTTCTCTAAAGAAGATACACAGGTTTTCAGATAAGTCAGTTTAAGTGGGGAAAAAAAGACATGTAAGCACATGAAAAGACACTGAACATTATTAATCATTCAGGAATGAAAAAAAACCACAATGACATACCACTTCACACCTACTAGAGTGGCTGAAATGAAGAAGACCGACCTCAGCAACTGTTGATGAGGACATGGAGCACCTGGAACTCTATGCCGAGTGCTGATGCTGAGAATGCAAGATGGTGCAGCAATGCTGGGGAAGTTTGGCAATTATTAGAGAGTTAAATGTGCACCTACCATAAGAAGCAGCCACTCCACTCCCAGGCACTCACCCAAGAGAGATGAAATCATCTGTCCACACAGAGACTCAGGTATAAGCATACTTGGCAGCTCTATTTGCATATGGCTAGAACACTCTGGAGTGTTGGGAGGATTTATTAATTTTTTGAATTTGAAGATAGAAGGTCAGGCATGGTGACTCACACCTGTAATCCCAGCACTTTGGGAGGCCAAGATGGGTGGATCACTTGAGCCCAGAAGTTTGAGACCAGCCTAGGAAAATAACCTGGTGAAACCCCATCTCTGTAAAAAATACAAAAATTTAGTGCTGAGTGAGGTGCACATGTGTAGTCCCAGCTGTTGGGTGGCTGAGGCAGGAGGATCACTTGAACTTAGGAGGCAGAGGTTGCGGTGAGCCGACGTCACGCCACTGCCCTCCAGTCTGGGCAACAGAGCGAGACCCTGTCTAAAATGCCCAGGCTGGTCTCAAGGGTCTCTTGGGCTCAAGCAATCCTCCCGCCTCAGGCCCCCAAAGTGCTGGGACTACAAGCATAAGCCCCCATGCCCAGCTGGGAGGATAAATTTAGTTGGTGGATGTCAATTCTGTGGCACATCATGGCAGGCAGGAAGGACTAAGTAACTGCGCCATTATTTTTATACCTCCCTGTGTTGCTTTCATCCCACTTAATGGATTCAGCTTGCAGGTGGGGAAACTGAGGCCAAGAGAGAGGCAGGGTATTTGCAGGAATTGGTCACCAGGTCAGAGTCCAAGCTGGACCCAGCAGCCAGGCCCTGGCCTGTGGACAGCGTGTTCCCATTCCTTCCTCCACGCTAGCAGAGCCAACACCCTGCTACTGAACCTCCCTCTCAGTTACGGGGGTGGCTGTCTCTAAGCTTCCCTCTTAGCTGGCTTAGGGCACCATTAATTGGGCAGAACTGGGAGTGAATTCTCCTCCCGGAACCACCCAGCTAATAATCTCACCATTAAAGTGTGATGGGAGCCCTGCCAGGGAGCCCACGCTGGGCTGGACTAATTTAATCCGAGAAGAGAGAGAGTCATGAGATGCCAGGCCCGTCAGCCCTGACAGTGCTGAGAGGAGGGAGGGAGGAGGCAGGAGGCAGGGCTTTGAGCATCTGCTTTGAAAACCTGAGCCCTGAGTTTCTGAGTGAGGAGAGGAAGGCAACAGCCTCGCTCCGGCTGCGGATAAAGGAGCCAGAGAGAGTCCTGGTCTTGCCTCATCCCAAAGCCGCTGGGGCTGTGGGCTGGGGGAGGGTGATGGGCAGGGCTGGGGAGGGACACGGGCAGGCTTGGTGTCCATGTGTGGGTGTCTCTTCACATAGGCTTCCTTGTTTTCTCATTTTTATTTTATTTTTAAGAAACAGGGCCTTATTCTGTTGCCCAGGCAGGAGCGCAGTGGCCAATTCTAGCTCACTGCAGCCTCACCCTTGGGCTCAAGAGATCCTCCCGCTTCAGCTTCCCCAGTAGCTGGAACTACAGGTGCCAGTACACCCAGCTAATTTTCGTATTTTTTGTAAAGATAGGGTCTCCCTATGTTGCCCAGGCTGGTCTCAAACTCCTGGGCTCAAGCAATCCTCCCACCTTGGCCTCCCAAAGTGCTGGGATGACAGGTGTGAGCCACTGCCACCATCCCCCACATCCGGTGCTTTGGATTATCTGTTGCTATTTAACAAACCTTCCCAAACTCAGTTTCATAAAACAACAGTTCTTGATTCTGCTCAGGAATCCTCCATCTGTGCAGGGCTGGGCAGGGAGACCTCGTCTGCCCCTCAGCACGGTGCAGGGCAGCTCAACGGGGACTGAAGGACCCTTATTCAAGATGGAGAACCTGCTCGACTGACAGTTTGGTGCCATCTGTGGGTCACTCCCTGGGGCCCTGGCATCCTCAGAACAGGCTATGTGGGTGCCCAGAGCAGGTGTCCCAAGACAGCCACCCAGTTTGGAATGGTATTGTCTTTTGTGACCTCGCTGGGGGATGTCGGTGGGGTCCCCGGGCTTTCTTCTGGGGGATCCAAGAGGCGCCCCTGTATCCCTCAGCTGAGCCCTTCAGCATCAGACCAGCCCGGCCCCGGACAAATTCTCCAAGTTAACAAGTTCAGGGCCTGATGATTAAGCAGACTCACAAAGTTGATGAAAAAATCGGGATATAAATAAATATTCCTGGAGATATTCCACCCCCTGCAGGCATGAACTTTGAATAATTGGAGAGAATTATGCTGAGGACTAATCAAAACTTTTTTTTTTTTTCCTTTTGCTAATTACCTCTGGGTTTCATCAGTGTCAGAGTCTAATCAACTCCAGACATCTTAATTGACCCTCGGGAAATGTTAGAAATGGTGAGGGCTTTGGTGTCGTAGGGAAGGGGGGCCGGGAGCTGAGAGGAGCCGGGGGTCCTGGGTCCAGAGCCACCCTGGTCTGGGGTGGGGACTGGTACATGGGTGAGGGGGGGCCTGGTTCTCGGGAGGCCTCTGATCAAGACGGATGACGCCCTGGCCTGGGCCACAGCTCAGCTTCCTCCCGGGCTCCCCGGCCCCATGGCTTCACTCTCATCATCGCCTGGGCCGGAGTTTATCCAGTGAGATGGATGAGGCCAGGAAGGGGTCTGGCACCCAGCAGGGCCCGGTGGAAGCTCCAGATTCTCAGCCAGGAGATTCCTTTTTTTTCTTCTGAGACAGGGTCTCCAGTGCAGTGGTGCCGTCACCGCTCATTGCAACCTCACTCTCCAGGGCTCAAGCGAGCCTCTCTCTTCAGCCTCCTGAGGGGTTGGGACTACAGGCGCGCCACCACACCCAGCTGAGTTTTGCATTTTTGGGGTAGAGAAAGGGTTGTCCAGGCTGGTCTCTAACTCCTGGGCTGCAGTGATCTGCCCGCCTCAGCCTCCCAAAGTGCTGGAATTACTGGTGTGATCAGCCAGGGGCCTCTTAGTGTCTCCAAGTAGAAGGAGGCTTTGGTTTCTTCTCCTGATGGGAATCATTTGCATATGATACAAAATTCCTCTTCCAAAATGTAACTCCAGCAAAGACAGGCCCTGCCTTGGAGCCACTGGCGTTGGAAGCCCCATTTCCTGCGGTGTCTCAGAAGAGGACGCTGTGGCACGTGGCAGCGGAGCCAGTGCGTTCCAGCCCTCTCTGAGCCCCGCGTGGCCCACCCCTCAGCCCCTTGCTGGGGTGGATCCCCCAGCCCTGTCCTTGGGCATTTTGAAGGCTCAGGAAAGCCTTTGACCAAATTCAGAGGCAAAACTCATTTGCCTGGAAATCTGCCCAATAACCTCTGTTTAGGAAGCCAAATGCCCCAAACTGGACCCCTCAGCTCCTCACATCCCCAACCCCAGCCCCCACACCCAGCAGCCTCAGGATGCCAGGAGGCCACCACGATGCCAGGAGCCACCACCAGCAGGCCCAGGCTGCCCCCCTCAGTGGGGAGCTGCACCCCCGACTGGGTCAGCCTCCCACCCCTGCATCTCGGAGCTCCCTGGTCCCCCCAGCCTTGCCCCAGGCCTGTGCTGGCCTGTGCACGTGCGCTCCACAGCTTCAGCGGGCCCGCCTGCCCTCCACCTCCTCTCTTCCCAGCTGTGCTACCCTGGCCCTTCTCCAAACTGGCTACCACCTCGCCCTTCTCCCCCAGCCCACCTCTCCCCTCCATGCCCCGCCTGCCCACTGGTCCCCTCCACTCCCAGCCGAGTTCCTGATGGTGCCCATAAACCCCACCCAGACCTACACCTTTCCCAGTCTTCCCCTAACTAAGGTCATCAGACACAGCTGGGAGCCCTCCCTGCACCCCCTTTGGCCCCACAGAGGATTCCCAGCTCCGTCCTCTCCCTGCCCCTTCTGTCCTCCCCACACTCAGGTGCCCTTCCTGGCTCAGAACAGTTCCCCGGGGTCCCAAGCCCTCACCCTGCCTGCCCCCTGCCCCACATGTGGCCTTCCATCTGTCCAGCCAGCTTGCCCGGCCACAGGGTGTTGGCACTTGGTGTACTTCGGCTGGGGTTCCTCACAGCCTCACTCCTCACCACCCAGGTCTCGGCTCAAACCCCTCCTGGGAGAGGCCATTCCGGAACCCCAGGTTCAAGCGCAGTGCTGCCCCTTCTCCCGCCCCCCAGCTGTTTCCATTGCATTGCCATGGTTGACTTTCTTCACTGTCTGAAATCCGTTCTTCCCTCCCCCTCTCCCTCCCTAATTTGATAAAATGTCGGTTCCATGAGGTCAGGGTTCTGTGCCCTTTCCTGTTGATCCTGGTACGAGAGCCCCGGCCACACGGCAGGCTCACGGCAGGGCTGTCAGAAGAAGCCGATTTCACCAGCTTCCTGGAGGGGCCAGGGGATGGCCCTGCCCGAGCCTGGGTTCCGTTCTTTGGTCCTCCTGTGAGTGGCCTCACCAACCCTCTCCCAGCCTGTTTTCTCATCTGTGAAAGGGGGACAGCTTCCCACGGTGGAGGGAGGTGATGTGCTTTGTAAAACCCCAAGCCCCCCGAGGAGCCTGGATTTGGGGTGCTACCCTGTCCCCCTGCTGTTCTCCCCAAATAGACCCCCTGCCCCAGCCGGAATGGCACCCAGAGCTCCAGCGTCAGCCGTGGACATGGTGGGGCCCCGCTTCATGCCGAGACCCAGCCCTTACTGCCCTTCTCAAGTCAGGCAGGAACAAGGGGGTGAGGACACTTTCCCGGGCCATGCAGGAGTGAGAGGCCCTAGGCGGATCCCCAGCCCCAACCCTGGAAGAACAGGCATGGCGAGGGGGAACCCCGGACAGTAACACCCCCTCCTCTCTGCAGAAGCCCCTATGGGACCTGCCCTGGGTGCAGCGTCTGCCCCAGCAGACCTGCCCCTGCCCCCACGCGGATACGGGCTTTCTGTGTGACTGTGGGTGTGGTCTTCTGTCTGGGCCTCAGTTTCCCTTCTCTCATCCCAAGGTTGCATTCCATGGGCCCGGGAGCCTTTTTCGGACAGACGCCGTGGTGTGACTCCAGCTGAGCAGCCCCCTCGGCCAGGGCCACCAGAGGCAGCCCCCTGCCTCCAGACCAAGAGCCCACCCACCCTCGTGGGTGCCCAGGCGCTGGCCCCTGGTCTGTGGGCCAGCCTGGCTGCCTTGGTCATGGCAGGAAGGATCCATCACTGCTGCCTGATGGATGATCTGAGCCTCCTCCGTCCCGCGCCCCTTGCTATTTCAGCTGCAGAACAATGTTTATCACTCGGCACAGCAGCGACCCTCCCTCCCTCCCTCCCTCCCTCCCTCCCTCCCTCCCTCCCTCCCATGCTACGGACTCCCGGCAGACATCAGGAGGCTTTCTGGGGCTATTTTCATGATTTTAATTTTCTATTCCCCATCTCTTCTCTTCCCCCTTATTACATTTTGGGCTTTTTTGGGCTTCTGGAATGAGCATACATTTTCCTGGTGATATTTTTTAATAAAAACCATCATTTATGATGATTTTTCTTCCCTACTCGCTGTCAGCCGCCTCACTGGATTTCATATGAACACGGCTTCCTGCCTGCTTTGTCTCCGAGGGCCTCCCTCCAGCCCCAGGACCCTCCTGTGTAGCCAGCACTGCTACCTTCTGCTGACCACGGCTGCCGGTCTTCTGGGGTTTTCTTTTCTGTCCTTCAGATGAGTCTCACCTGCACACTTTTCCTTCCTCCCTCCCTCCCTCCCTCCCTCCCTCCCTCCCTCCCTCCCATGCTACGGACTCCCGGCAGACATCAGGAGGCTTTCTGGGGCTATTTTCATGATTTTAATTTTCTATTCCCCATCTCTTCTCTTCCCCCTTATTACATTTTGGGCTTTTTTGGGCTTCTGGAATGAGCATACATTTTCCTGGTGATATTTTTTAATAAAAACCATCATTTATGATGATTTTTCTTCCCTACTCGCTGTCAGCCGCCTCACTGGATTTCATATGAACACGGCTTCCTGCCTGCTTTGTCTCCGAGGGCCTCCCTCCAGCCCCAGGACCCTCCTGTGTAGCCAGCACTGCTACCTTCTGCTGACCACGGCTGCCGGTCTTCTGGGGTTTTCTTTTCTGTCCTTCAGATGAGTCTCACCTGCACACTTTTCCTTCCTCCCTCCCTCCCTCCCTCCCTCCCTCTTCTTCTTTCATCAGAGTCTCACTTTGTCATCCAGGCTGGGGTACAGTGGCACAATCACAGCTCACTGCAGCCTTGAACTCCCAGGCTCACCTCAGCCTCCTGAGTAGTTGGGACTACAGGTGTGCGCCGCCACACCTGGCTAACTTTTTGAATGAATTTTTAGTAGAGATGGGGTCTTGCTCCATTGTCCAGGCTGGTCTTAAATTCCTGGACTCAAGCAATCCACCCTCCCCGCCTCCCAAAGCACGGGGACTATAGGCGCGTACCACTGTACCCTGCACACCTTTCTTGGTTGCAGTGCACAGAAGGGGCTGGGGACTCGGAATGGGGCTGCCCTGCAGGCCACGGGGCTCAAAACCCTGTGCCCCCCTGCCCCAGGCCTGTGGGTTCTGCAAAGCTCCTCACGAGCCAACGGGCCGCCAAGATCATCAAGGACAGAGGTTTCCAGAAAGACCCCCGTCCTCAAATGCCACCTAAACTGTCGACATTACTCAGTGAAACAGAAGCTGGCCCACCCCCCTCTACAGCGAGACTTGGGCAGGCCGTTTCATCTCGGTTTCCCTGTCTTTATTTATTTGTTTATTGGAGGCGGGGTCTCACTCTGTTGCCCAGGCTGGTGTGCAGTGTTGCAATCACGGCTCACTGCAGCCTTGACTTGCTGGGCTCAAGCGATCCTCCCACCCCAGCCCCTCAAAGTGCTGGGACTGCAGGCATGAGCCACCACATCGGGCATCCCCATCTTTAAAAAGAAACTAACTTCAGGTTATGATCTTTCAGCAAACACTGAGGGCCTACTATGTGCCACACACCTGTCCCAGGGCGGGAACCAGCTCAGATGTAACTACCTACCTGCACGCCAGAATCCGTCCACACAGTCTGGGCACAGTGGCTCACACCTGTAATCCCAGCACTTCGGGAGGCTGGGGGAGGCAGATCACCTGAGGTCAGGAATTCCAAACCAGCCTGGCCAACATGGTGAAACTCCATCTCTACCAAAAATACAGAAATTATCCAGATGTGGTGGCACACACCTGTAATCCCAGCTACTTGGGAGGCTGAGGCAGGAGAATCGCTTGAACCTGGAAGGCAGAGATGGCGGTGAGCCAAGATCACGCCACTGCACTCCAGCCTGGGCGACAGTAAAACTCTGTCCAAAAAAAAAAAAGAAAAAAATCCGTCCCCACGCTTATAGAAGCTTACAGAACGGAGCCCTGGGCTTCTCCATGAAGCTGCTGTGTGACCTGGGGCAAGGCACTGCCATCTCTGAGCTGTCTTCGCTTTCCATCTCTGTGAAAGGAGAAGGCTTGGACGTGGAGCTGCCCTGCCTCTGACTGGACATCCCTTCCCCACCCAGCCCCAGAGGGTCTTGTGATCCAAGCAGTTGCAACTTCCCCGGGGTCCTGCGGCTCCTGCCAGCAGACCCAAGAAAAGCCAGGCCCTTCCGAGGTCCAGGCGTGGTGACCCCCGGTTACCCAGGGTGCTGGAGCCCTCTTCTGTGGCAGGGAGAGGCCACATGTTCCTGCTGTGGTCCCGCCCTCACTGGCCCCTGGTCCCTGCCTGTTTAAGGAGATCCTGAGGGGGCTGCCGGGAGGACTTGTTGTAACGCTCAGGGCCTCCGCCTGGACTCCGGCCTGCAGGCTTGAGAAGAGAGACACCTGTCCTCCCTCACTGCCGCTTCTCCCTTAGTAGTAGGAGAGGTTGCTATGAATATTCATATGGCTTACATGAATATTCATGAGAACACTGCGCCCGTTCCATCTTCTCGCCCTTGGGTACCTCCATAGCTTGCTAACTCACCGCACCCACGGGTCTCTGTTGACCCTTGTACTCGAGCCAGTGAGGCGGCTTTCCCTCCACCGACAGAGGTCTGCCTGGCAGCCCCAGGGCTCCCTCGTCCCAGGACACCCCGGGGTGGGAATCGTCCCTGGCCCAGGGCTTGGCAGGTGTAGGCCCTGTCTCAGGTCTGACCCCACCTCCTGTGTAAGGGGGAGCCCCTCTCCCGGCCTCAGTTTCCCTTCTGACCTCCACAGGCTCTTTTGGCCCTGAAAGTGGCCAGGCTGATGGGCTCCGGGAACAGCACGTCCTCTCTGATTCCTCCTTCCAATGCTCCATTGTGCGGGGACAAAGCCGAGAGGCTCTGGTTCCCCAGGGAACCAGAGAGGCCTTCGGTCAGGTGTCCCCGCTGGCCTCCGTGCCCACAGCCAGGGACTGCTTGGTCAGCCGTTCCCTGGCACAGGCCAAACCGAGGTGAGCTGGGAGCACTCAGGGGGCAGGCAGGGGGCAGGGGCTGCACGCATGGCAGGGGAAGCGCTCAGACCCCAAAGCTCAAGGGTGGAGGGTGAGTGGGACCTCCGCACCCCGGGACATGGTGTCCAGAGGAAGTCAGGCTCCACTACTCCTGGTGGCGCGATCTTGGACAGGTCACGCTTCTCTGTGCCTCGGTGTCGCTCTCTGCCGTGCCTTCCCCAGGTGTGTTCAAGGCTGGGCCACCCTTGGCAAATGTGGATGCTCTGTGTGGGGGACCCCCCACTCTGAGGGCATTTGGCCATTTGTCCAGAGTGGACCCAGCTGGGGGAGCAGTGGCACTACCATGGAGCCCAAAGCTTTGAGACTGCAGGGAGGCCAGGCCCTGCCTCTGCCGCAGAACGGCTCCAGATTACACAGACCACATGGGGCCTTCCTCCACCCCGGGGGAGCGAGACGTCCCTTCCTGCCCTCTGCTGATTGTGCTGTTGCCCAGACTGGAGTGCAGTGGTGCCATCCCAGTTCACTGCAGCCTCTGCCTCCCAGGTTCAAGCGATTCCCCTGCCTCAGCCTCCAGAGTAGCTGGGACCACAGGCGCCTGCTACCACACCAGGCTAATTTGTGTGTTTTTTAGTAGAGACGGGGTTTCACCAGGTTGGCCAGGCTGGTCTCAAACTCCTGACCTCAGGTGATCCAGCTACCTCGGCCGCTCAAAGTGCTGGGATTTCAGGCATGAGCCACCTCGCCCGGCCCCTTTTTTTTTTTTTTTGGCTGGGACTACAGGTGCTTGCCCAGTTAATTTTATATCTTCTTTTTAGAGGCAGTGTCTCACCGTGTGCCCAGGCTGCTCTCAAACTCCTGGGCTCAAGCGATGGTCTCCTAAAGCACTGGATGACAGGTGTGAGCCACCATGCCAGGCCTCTCTGCATATCCGATTCTCACTGGGCCTGTGGGCATGCTGGGTCCCCCTCCCTTCCTGGTGCCCAGCCTCCCCTCCCCAGGGGATGGACCCTCCTCCAGGGAAGCCAGGGGCCCTTCATCAGGGATCCATAGACTGGCTGCAATTGTCAAGGAGTGTAAGCCCTGCCCATCACCTTCCAGAGAGTTCCAAGACCCTGGGACCCCTGGGGTCATCATCTCCCGAGGTCTCCTCTCCACTGAAGCATGACTATGATCTGGGAGCCTTACTGAGTCTCTGGATTCTGGGGGCCACGGGGTGAGATCTGATTCCTCCCTTGCAAGTTAGCAAATTAAAGCCTCTGGGAAGCCCTGATCTCTCCACCCGAGCTTCCCAAACAGACACTGGCCCCCCTCCTTGGGTGCCTGGCTCTGACCTTAGCGGTGGAGGTTCAGGGTGCTCCAGCGCTTGCCCAAGGTCACGGAGCCAGCGAGTGGGGCTCCAGCCAGGGTCCGGGCCCACCTCACTCACTGCCTGAGCTTCCAGCCATCTTCCGGGGTGGGGGACACATGGCGGTCCCTCGCGCCAGGGCGTTCTGCACGGGCTGACCCCAGTGAGCTTCGTAGCTCAGGCCCGGCCTGCTGGTGTCGTTCGCCTAAATGTGTTCAACCTCGTCTTCCCATGAGACCGACACGGCCACTGCCAACATCTGCGGGGACAATGACAGAGGAATGCCTAATGAGGGCCCGGCGTGGCCCCGCCACGGAGCGCAGGCTGGGACAGATGGTCTATCATTACCCATTTTTATTAATTACTGCTCCCCGTGCTGCGATTGGCTCCAACGGCTCAGGCACGTTGGACGCGCCGTGGCCGCAGCTATTCTGGAAGGAAGAAACGGCCCTTCATTTAGCACAGCATGCCTTTCCTCCCAGCTTCCTCACAGGCCAAAGGCATTTCTGGCTCAGTGAGGTCCCCAGGGAACTAGGCTGTGCGGAGGGAGGAGTGTGCAGCTGCCACCTGACTAAGGAGAAGGGGTGGAGGGGCTGGTGCGGGGAGAGGCAGCCCCTGTGACTCCAGCCTGGAGCGAGGCCCTGCGGGGAGACCCAGGACCCCTGCAGACCTGGCCCAGGACCCCATCTGCATCCCACAGGCTTGGGCCTTTGGCCTCAGGGAAACTTGGGGCCCGCGGAGCCCGCTGCTGCCACGGAGTTTGTGCCTTACCTGGGTTTGTGCTCATGGGCCTTGATCTGGGTTGCGGGCCGCAGCCTCGCTCCTATTTATAGACACTTGGGATCCCAGCCCAATCTGCCCCAGGGGCTCCCTGAGGCTCTGGGGTCCCACAGACCTGGGTCAAGCCCCACACGGGCTCCGGCTTGCAGGGCTGTTGGGTGGGTCCCTCCCTGCCTGTGGGCTTTGCATTCCTGCCTGCACAATGGGGGTGCAGAAGCACCTCCTCATCAAATGCTCAGGTGGCCTGAGTGAGCCGATGCCCAGGGCCTGCCTGCCTTGGGGGATGCCCGGGACACCCACGCTGGCGTCCAAGTTTGGCTTTGGGCGAGTTCCCAGCTGCCTGCAGCTCTGTCTGCTCTCCGAGAGGCGGTCATGTTCTGCCTGCCCTCCAAAACGAAGGGGATGGAAATGCGCTGGGGTGAGAAGGACCTACCCGGTCAGACCGTCCTGGCTGGGCAAGGACCGGGGCCGAGGGCTGGGGCGCCCTGCGAGGTGCGGTGTCTCCCTGCCTGCCAGGACGCCGAGTTCCCCACTGACCAGCCTTGGTATGGGCCCATTAGCCTGGGAGATAATGGGACGTGAAGCACGAGGTTTCTAGTCAACACAGAGGAGCCGGGAGGCTTTTTATATCTTGTTCTGTCACCCTGGCCAGGCGTTTTATCTGCTGCCTGCTTGGCAGCCTGTCACAGAGCCAGGCCCTGCCGGAGTCCTGGCCCAGCCTGTCCCGGGGAGGGGGGCGGCGGGGGGGCTGCCTGCGGATCGGAGCCAGCAGAGCCCTGAGCAGCCCCTGCAAGAGGAGCTCCCGTTGTGGGACCAAGCGAGCCCTTGGCCCAGCTCCACAGCAGGCTGCGCCCTGGGAGCCCCCAGTGTGGAGTCAGGAAGGCCCCATCTGTGTGAGTCCGCTCCGGCCGCAGTAACACACCCCACAGACCGGGCAGCTTACACTATAGGAATTTATCATCTCACATTCTGGAGGCTGGAAGTCCGAGATCAAGGTATGGGCAGGGCTAGCTTCTCCCGAATCCTCAGCCCGTGGCTTGCAGATGGCAGCATCTCCGTGTGTCCTCACGGGGCCGTCCCTCTGTGCTTGTCTGTGTCCTAATCTCCTCTTCTTACAAGGACACCCGTCCGATTGAATTAGGACTCATCCGTATGAGCTCATCTGGTCTTAGTCACGTCTTCAAAGGCCCTGTCTCCAAACACAGCCCCATTCTGAGGTCCTGGGGGTCCAGGCTTCAGCATTTGAGCTTTGGGGGCACCATGCAGCCTGTAACACACCCCCTTCCTGGGAAGTCTTCTTCCTGGCACCCCCTGACCCTTCCCGAGTGACTCAGGGCAGACCTCTTCCCCTCCCGGCCTCCATGACCTTCAAGGATGGTGTGAAGATGGGCCAGGATCATCAGGGTCATTTATGTGCCAGCTTGAAGTGCTGCACTTATGGGAGCCTGTAGGTGACGGGAAGGGTGGAGAAGGGGTGGGGCCCCACAGAATGTCTGTGGCATGGACGCTGAAGCCCGACGCCTGTGCCTGGACCCCAGCCCTGCCACATACGGGCCATGTGACCATCAGCAAGTTATATGACCTCTCTGGATCTCACGTCCTCATTTGGCAAACAGAGATAGTCATGATCCCTCCCTTAGGGCTGGTGCACGGAAAGAATGAATGAACATGGGTAAGGTGTGCCTGGTGAGCGCTGTCTGGGCTGAAGGAGGAGTTTGAGAAGGCGGCTTTAGGAAGGGAGGTGGCCGGGCGCTGTGGCTCACGCCTGTAATCCCAGCACTCTGGGAGGCCGAGGAAGGTGGACCACTCGAGGTCAGGAGTTCAAGACCATCCTGGCCAAAATGACGAAACCCTGTCTCTACTAAAAATACAAAAATTAGCTGGGCATGGTGGTGCATACTTGTAATCCCAGCTATTCAGGAGGCTGAGGCACGAAAAGTGGAGGTTGTAGTGAGCCGAGATCGCACCACTGCACTCCAGCCTGGGCGACAGAGTGAGACCCCGTCTCGCAAAAAAAGAAGAAAAAAAGGGCCGGGCGCGGTGGCTCACGCTTGTAATCCCAGCACTTTGGGAGGCCGAGGCGGGCGGATCACGAGGTCAGGAGATCAAGACCACGGTGAAACCCCATCTCTACTAAAAATACAAAAAAATTAGCCGGGCGTGGTGGCGGGTGCCTGTAGTCCCAGCTACTCGGAGAGGCTGAGGCAGGAGAATGGTGTGAACCCGGGAGGCGGAGCTTGCAGTGAGCCGAGATTGCGCCACTGCACTCCAGCCTGGGTGACAGAGCGAGACTCCGTCTCAAAAAAAAAAAAAAAGAAAAAGAAAAAAAGGTTATTTGGGGTGGAGTGGGCCTCAAACCCTGGGGAAAACCTGTGCTTAGTTCCGTGGGCAGCTTTGGGGATTTGCTGCACGGGGACTCCCGAGAGATGAGTGTCTGCAGGGTGACGCTGGTGGCTGGGTGACCAGGAGAGGGAGAGGGGAGAGGGGGACTTTGCTGAGACCCTGTGGAGGTGATGAGGTTGGAGGAGGGGCCATGTGGAAGAGACCGGCGAAGGGCAAGGAGGGGATGGCCTCAGGGACCACATTGTCTGGTGCAGTGAGGGGGCGCTTATCCCTCCCCAGCACAGAGCCTGGTGAGTAAATTCAGGTGCACAAAGCCAGCAGCTGCCACAGCTGGGCAGTAGTGAGCTCCCTGGCACTGGAGGAAATCAAGCACATCGTGATGCTCACTGAGTGGAGAGGCTTGACTGGCAGAAGCAGGAAGACCAGCATCATGGAAGGGTGGATTTTATTTTTATCAAAAGCTGTTGGGGGAATTTTGAGTCCTGGGAAGAAGCATTGGAGGAGATGGCTTTTGGGGTCCAGGGATGGATCCCCAATAGCTGCCCCATTTTCTGCATGAATTTGTGCTTTCACGGAGGCCCAGGGGCTGGGCAGCACCGCAAGTCAGGCTGTGGGCTCAGGGTCCACACACCAGCAGCCCTGGAGGAAGTGATTTCTCTGGAGTCAGCTTCTGACGGGATCTGAGGTTTGTAGCCATCGATCTGGCCTCAGAGCTGAAGTTCTGCCCTGCAGAGGCACCGAATGTCCACCCAGGGGCGGCTTTCAGGGCCAGCGTGCCCTGAGCCAGGCAGATGAGGCTGGTTATGAATGGAGGCCACTGTCATTTACTGCCTCTGACCCCAGGGATCAGGCCACAACCAGGGAGCTCCTGCCAAGGAGACGGACGTAGAGGTGCCGGCTCCCCTCCCAGAGGAAGCCTGATCAATCCCCGCGGCTGAAGAGCCCCGCCAAGCTCCTACCTAGGCCTGGTTGTCTGTCACGATGGAGGCTTGGAGCGAGCAGCCTTCCCATGGGAGATGCAGGGAAGGCCCGCTGCAGGAGAAGAGGAACTGAAGTAGGGGCCAGGGCTGGGCCAGTCCATTTGGCAAGGACGCGGCTTGCAGGGGGTGCTGAGACCTTGGCCCTTTGCCGAAGCACCCCGCTCCCTGGAGCCACTTGCCCCACCCCTCCCCCAGGCTGGTTCGGCCCCAGCCAGGTAGGTCCAAAGTCCTGTGCCTCCGGAGTGGAGTCCAATAAGCCCCTCCTGGCAAGGGGCTCCCCACCAAGGCACCCCATGATGACAGCTCAGGCAATGGGCCCACGGATGGACACCTGAACAAGCCCAGGACCCCTAAGCTGAGGCTGAAGGACAGAGGCGTGGGAGAAGCCAGCCAAGGCTTGGGAGGGCACTCCAGGCGGAGGCGCCAGCATGAGTCAAGGCCTGGAGGGGAGCGCTAGATACAGCCCTGGGTCCTCAGGCCAAGGATGGGGACTTTTTCAGAGAATATGAGGGTTTCCAGATTGGAATGTTGGAAGGCTGGGCTCCAGTCATAGCCTGAGGGAGGCCTGATTGGAGCGGGCAGGAATGGAGGCCCAGAGAATCTTACAAGGTGAAGCGGGCGGAGCCAGGCAGCTGCCACCCCGGGCACACACGGGCACATACCTCCTCCCCCCCATGTTCTCTACACGGGCACACACCTCCTCTTTCCCCTCCCATATTCTCTAGACCTGCCCCAGGCTGCTCTGAGCAGTGACCAGGCCCCTGGGGAGGGGCTGAAATCTGGAGGCGGGCGTGGCGTTCCCAGAGAACATGGTGGGGTAGGGACTTCTGCTCAGTGAACCCAAGTTTCCAAATGCCAAATCTAAACTCCGAAGGGGGTTGGAGTTCTTGTCTCTGCAGAGGGGCAGATCAGGGAACTATTCAGGGGGAGAGGGGACAGAACCTAGAGGCCAATTCGTTGTCCAGGTTGAGGCCAGAACCCTGGGGTAGGCCCAGCTTTGGGAGGACAGAGGACCTTGGGGTGGCAGGAGAAAGGAGGGCCGCCTGAAATGCATCAAGGGGTAAGGCCAACCCGTATAGCCTCAGAGAACTGAGACGGGGACCCGGAACCTGAGGTCTGCCCCGAGCAGGAGGCCCTGGACAACTTCAGTCTTGCCCTTGGGTGGGGGAGGTCCTGCCCGAAAGAGGGGGTGGGGAGAGTGAGGGGAGCACCCTCATCAGGGGTTAGACTTTTCCCTGAAACTTGACTCTCGATGCTTTTGTGATTAAAAATCCCACTAACCAACAATGCCCATATCAAACAACGCCTCCTCCAGGAAGCCACCCTGGGTTGCCTGGGACGGAGATCAGCTCCCTCTTGGTATTTGTGGCACCACCTTGCTGTGGGGAATATTAGTGCCCAGGCTGGGTGATCTTAGGCAAAGGACTTGACATCTCTGAGCCTCAACACCACCCGGACTTTATCAAAGGACTAATAAAGTCAAGCTCCAGGAACTGAGATGGGGATTATCTTGAGCTCAACTCTGTCCCCCAAAAGACACGTTGGTGTCCTATCCCCAGTACATGACCTTATTTGGAGACAGTGTCTTTACAGAGGTGATTAAGTTAAAATGTATTGGGGTGGGCCCTGATCCGGTGTGCCTGGTGTCCTTATGAACAGGGAACATTTCAGCCGACTGTGGTGGCACATGCCTGTGGTCCCAGCTACTGGGGAGGCTGAGAGGCAGGAGGATCACTTGAGCCCAGGAGGTGGAGGCTGCAGTGAGCTGTGATCGCACCACTGCACTCCAGCCTGGATAATAGAGCAAGCAAGACCTTGTTCCCTCAACCCCCAATTTTCCTTTTTTTTTTTTTTTTTTTTTTTTTTTTAGACAGAATCCCTCTGTCGCCCAGACGGGAGTGCAGTGTCATGATTTTGCCTCACTGCAACCTCTGCCTCCCGGGTTCAAGCGATTCTTCTGCCTCAGCCTCCCGAGTAGCTGGGATTACAGGCACCCGCCACTGCACCCAGCTAATTTTTGTATTTTTAGTAGAGATGGGGTTTCACCATGTTGGCCAGGCTAGTCTCTAAATCCTGACCTCAGGTGATCTGCCCGCCTTGGCCTCCCAAAGTGCTGCGATTACAGGCATGAGCCATTACGTCTGGCCTCGATTATTTTTTTAAAGGAGGAAATTTGTGCACAGACAGACATGTACAGAGGAAAGACATCCCTGTGACTGAGTGACATGTCTACCAGCCACAGAGCACCAAGGCTTGCTCAGGGATGCCGGAAGAGGCGGGAAGGATGAGAGGGAGCGCAGCCCTGCCAGCCTCTTGGTTTTGGACTTTGGGCCTCCAGAGCTGTGAAAGAGCAGATGCCTGTTGTCTTAAGCCCCCCAGTGTGTGGCACTGTGTTATGGTGGCCCTGGGACGCAGATACAGGGACAGATGCGGGCTCCCTGCAGAAGTGCTATGAGCTCCTTGTGGTGTTAGCCTCCGTCACCTGCCCCATCTGTGTGTCCTGAAGTCAGACTCACGGCACCTTGTTGGCTCTTCCAGCCCCAGGTGCTCCATGTAGATGCTGATAGGTAATAGAGGAAAGAAATAGGGTGATCATGCATGCACGCATATACATGTGTGGACAAGCATGCAGGCATGCACACAGGCACACACGTGCACATACATGCAGGCACATGCACACAAGGGCACATGTGTACATACATGCAGGCATTCACACATTCACAGGAACACACAGGTACATGCATGTGCACAAGAATGCAGGCATGCTCACAGGCACACTTGTACATGCAGGTACACACATACACAAGGGCGCATGAATGTGTGCACACATAGACATGCTCATATACACGTGCAGGTGCACAAGACATGTGTGCACACACATGCAGACATGCTCACATATACACGCATGCACAGGTGCACACAGGTACATACTGTGCACACACACGCAGATATGCACATATACACACATGCACAGGTGCACACAGATCAGATATCATATATACACGTATCACAGGTACACAATACATATTGTCACCACACCACATATCACATAAAGCCAGATCACAGGCACAGGTACATACGCGACACAGTAGATATCACATATACACCATCAAGGTCGACAGGTACATATCTGACCACACCATATTCATCATAAAAGGTGACACAGGACATACATCACACACACAGACATATACAAAACAAGGTGACACAGGACATATTGTAAAAAACACATATACATCATGACAGGAAGGTACATGACACAGTTGCCACACACAGTATTATATACGGTGACACAGGTACATTTGCACACAGGTACATACTGTGCACACACGCAGATATGCTCACATATACACACATGCACAGGTGCACAAGACACATACGTGTGAACACACATGCAGACATGCTCACATACTCATACACACATGCACAGGCACATACATGTGCACACACAGACATGTTCACACACATGCATGCACACAGGTACACACACAGTTGCAGTGTGTGCTTGGACACAGGCCCAGGTTAGCACCCTGCTAGAGATGGAGACCAGCTCCCATGCAGACCCCGCCCTGCCTGCCCATCCGGCTCCTGGAGCCAGCGGGCATCTGCGCCCCAGTGCTTGGCTGCAGTGAGTCAGGCCTTGGGGAGCAATGCGCCATGCTCAGCTCTGGGAGCGGGCCAGGGCACTGGTCCTGGGGCTAATGGCCCAGCGTATACAGGCTGTTTGCTGAGGGTGTGCTTTGAGGAAGGGCAAACCCGGGTTCCAAAGCGCCTACAGTGAACATCTACTGTGTACAAAAGTGACAGTGATGATCAGACCAGCCTGATCCCCGAGGGGCTCACAGAGGGAAGCCAGGGAGGAGGGAAGACAAGTCCTGAGGCCCCCCCTTCATCATAACAGCAGGAGGGGTGCACCGAGCTCAAGGCCACGTTCACAGGTGGCTGCTGACAGCGCCTCCATCTCCACCCAGTGACCCCACGGGGTGGAGGCTGAGGCCCCTCTACCATTTCCTTACCACTCCTAGACATCACGGGTCTCTCCCTCCAAATGAAGCATCCTGGCGGTTGAAACTTGTTTTAAGAAATAAGACACCTCCGGGCACAGTCCACGTAGGAGCCTGCAAAACGTCACTCCTGTTATCTTCTCATTAAGCCCTATTTTAGTCTGAATAAAGCAGAATGAATCACAGGGGACTAGGCGAGCACAGCCCAAGGCCTGGGCCATTTGCCTTCATCACTGAGGAGGCCGTCTGCACCCCAGCCTTCAGCATGCAGGGGGAGCGAAGGGGGCGCCCAGCCTCGTCCCGCCCAGCGCACCCCTGCAGCAGCCCGGGAGGGCAGGCCCTGGCTCCTGGGAACACGGTGCCGAGCTGCAATCCACATTGCTGCTAGTGAATATGGGCAATCAGAGAAATGAAATAAGGCAGACAGAGGAAAAGCAGCAACCGTGATTCTGCCAGGCTACATATGTGTGCGTGTCTGCATATATATATACACACACACGTGTATATGCACACACAGAGCCACACATCACTCAACAACAGGGATGTGTTCTCAGAAATACATGGTTCCGTGATTTTGTCATCGTATGTACATTCTAGAGTGACTCACACGAACGCAGATGGCGGAGCCTACACCATGCCTGGGCTGCGCGGTATAGCCTGTGGCTCCAGGGCTATAGACCCGCACCGCCTGCCCCATGCCTGGGCTGAGCAGTACAGCCTGTGGCTCCGGGGCTACAGACCCGCACAGCCTACACCACGCCTGGGCCTCGCGGTATAGCCTGTGGCTCTGGGGCTACACACCCGCACAGCAGGTGACTGCACTGAACACTGTAGGCAGCTGCAACACAAGGATAAGTGTTTGTGTTTCTAAACACATCTAAACTCAGAGAAGGTGCAGTAAAAGCAGGTATTATACTCTTCTGGAACCACTATTGCATATGTGGTCCATTGGTTACCAAAGTGTCTGTGTGTTGTGTGTATACGTATGTAATGTTTCTTTTCTTTCCCTCCCTCCCTCCTTTCTTTTTAAAAATTGTTTTATAAATTTGGGATTCTTCTTACTAGAATCCCCAATTTGCAATTTATTTGTTTTTAGGGTTTTGTTTTTGGTTTTGTTTTGTTTGAGACAGAGTCTCCCTCTGTCGCCCAGGCTGGAGTACAGTGGTGCAATCTCAGCTCACTGCAACCTCCACCTACTGGGTTCAAGCGATTCTTCTGCCTCAGCCTCCCAAGTGGCTGAGGTAACCGGCCCAGTAACCAGGCTCTCACCACCACGCCTGGCTAATTTTCGTATATTTAGTAGAGATGGGATTTCACAATTTTGGCCAGGCTGGTCTTGAACTCCTGACCTCAAGTAATCCGCCTGCCTCGGCCTCCCAAAATGCTGGGATTACAAAGTACTGGGACTACAGGCATGAGCCACCGCACCCAGCCTCAATTTGCAATTTATAATCTGCTGTCTCCTCACCTAATGTTAGATCCCACGGCTTATCCCTGACACAAGACGCCAACGAAGGGTGGCATTTCTGCAACCTCTGGCTTCTGGGAAGGCTGCCTCCCTCCCCAACTTCCTCTGATCATCGTGCGGCTGAGGAACAGATGGGGAACCAGGTACACAGACAGGTATGGCCACCTTCACGGGGTCACACAGATGAGCAGCTGAGGAGGCCAGAGCTGAGGCCACCAGGGAGCTCCTTGTGTGTCCACAGGCTCAAAAAATTCTGGTTGCCTTCCTCAGGCTGAGAAATGATATGGTGGGTGATGCAGATGAGGGTCCAGGGTGCCTGCCCTGCGGAGGATGACGAGCAGATGGTGGTGCAGCCACACGTGGAGGACTCAGCTCCCAGAGTAATAAAGGGACACCTAGGCCATGCATGAGGCTGGGAGGCTGTGCAGGGGGAGGAAGCCACTTGCCAGGAGCCCAGGTGTGTGGAATTCTGGAACACACTAGATCTACCCTGGACTAACCTGGACTAGAACTAACAGACAAGAACTAACTAGAGCTAATTCTAGAACTAACCTATGGTGGAAAACATCAGAATGGCAGTGGCTTCTGCGGTCAGAGGTAGGAAGGCACTGGGCAGGGGTATGCAGCAACCTTTTGGGGCATTGTTGTTTTTATTTTTCAGAGGAAGCGTCTTGCTCTGTTGCCCAGGCTGGAGTGCAGTGGCTCAATCATGGCTCACTGCAGTCTTGACCTCCTGGGTTCAAGCCATCCTCCCACTTCAGCCTCCTGAGTAGCTGGGGCCACAGGCATGTGCCACTACACCTGGCTCATTTTTTAATTTTTGTAGAGATGGGGCTTCCCTGCGTTGCCCAGGCTGGTCTTCAACTCCTGGGCTCCAGTGATCCTCCCACCTCTGCCTCCCAAAGTTTTGGAATTACAGGCATGAGCCACCATGCCCGGCCTGATGTCTGTCTCTTGATAAGGGTTTGGGCTGCAGAAGTGATCCTTTCATTAGAACATTCAATGGCTCACTTCAGATTTATACATTTCACGGTATGTGAATTTTACTCAAAGGAATAAAAAATCTGAAACGAATACTGAACTCTAGTTCATGACATGCAGTTGGCCTGTTAATGGGGAGAGAGTACTGGTGCCTGCAACTTGGAAGGAGATTGATTATGGGTGGGCAGAGGGACAGAGAAACAAGATGAAGCAGGTCTAGCGAAACGTCAGTTGTGGAATACAGGTGACAGCATCTGGGTGCTCACTGTGAAATCATCTCAACTTTTCCAGATGTTTGAAACATTTCAGAGTTCAATGTGAAAAGCAATGAAAAACAATCCGGGCTTTGCAGACAAACTGCTGGGAGGTGGCCACGGCCCAGTATCTGTGTGGTCCTGGGTGGGTTTCTCAGCCTCACGGTGCCTCAGGGTCCTCACTGTTAAGGGTGGGTGGTAATAGCACCACTGCCCACGGTGTGAGTGAATTAACACAGGCAGGGCACTTAGTGCCTGGCACACAGCAGGTGCTTAATAAATGTGCCCTTTGTTGACATTATTCCTCAGCCCTGAAAGTATCAGCCACGTGTGCCCCCGCTACTCAGAGATGGTGAGGAACAGCTGGGGTTTGCACTGGGTTCGGGTGCAGGGGTCCCCAAAGAGCCAAAACAAGCTTGAAAAGGAAAGAACAAAGTGGGAAGACTCAGCTGGGTGCAGTGGCTCATGCTTGTAATCTCAGCATTTTGGGAAGCCAAGGCAGGAGGATCACTTAAGTCCAGGAGTTCAAGACCAACCTGGGCAACATAGCAAGACTCCATCTCTACAAAAAAAAATTTTTAATTAGCTGGATGTGGTGGCACATGCCTGTAGTCCCAGCTACTCAAGAGACTGGGGTGGGAGGATTGCTTGAGCCTAGGAGTTCAAGGCTGCAGTGAGCTATGATTGCACCACTGCATTCTAGCCTGGGCAACAGAGCAAGACTCTGTTTCTAGAAAAAAAAAAGTGGGAAGACTCACACTTCCTATTGTGAAAACTTCCTACAGTAATGAGGACAGTGTGGTACTGTGGTAAGGACAGATATGAACAGCAATGGGCTAGAACTGAGAGTCCAGAAATAAACCCTTGTATTTTTACTCTATTTATGTCCAATAAGGGAGCCAAGACAATTTGATGGGGCTAGCAGGAGAGGAGACCTTTGACACATAGTGCTGGGTCAAGTAGCCACATGCAAGGAAATGAAGATGAACCCTTACCTCACACCATATACAAACATCAACTCAAGATGCATCCAAGGCTAGGCATGGTGGCTTACACCTGTAGTCCCAGCACTTTGGGAGGCCGAGGCAGGTGGATCACCTGAGGTCAGCTACTGTGCAGGCTGAGGCAGGAGAATTGCTTGAACCCAGGAGACGGAGGTTGTGGTGAGTCGAGATCATGCCATTGCACTCCAGCCTGGGCAACAAGAGTGAAACTCCATCTCAGAAAAATAAATAAATAAATAAAAGTGTTGACGAGGATGCAGAGAAATAGGAACCCTCTTACATTGCTGCCAGGAACATAACATGTGGCATCAAAATTTTGGCAGAGTTTGTGAACTCTTCAAAATGTGAAAGGTAGGCTTACCATATGACCCAACAAGTCAATTCCTAGGTGTTTACCCAAAAGAAATGGAAACACATGTGCACGCGAGAACTAGTACATGAATGTATCTAGCTGTGTGACTCACATTTGCAATGTGAAAACAGCTCAAATGCCCATCGGCTGATGAATGGGTAATAAAACTCCAGCCATTTAATGGAGTGCTATTTGGCAATAAAAAGGAATAAAATACTGACATGCTACAACATGGATGAATCTCAAAAACAATGCTCAGTGGAACTAGCCAGTCACAGAAGACCACATATTGTCGGATTCCACTAATGGGAAATATCTACAATAGGCCGGGCGCGGTGGCTCACGCCTGTAATCCCAGCAATTTGGGAGGCCGAGGTGGGCAGATCACTTGAGGTCAGAAGTTCGAGACCAGCCTGGCCAACATGGTGAAACCCTGTCTCTACTAAAAATACAAAAACTAGCTGGGCATGGTGGTGTGTGCCTGTAATCCCAGCTACTCGGGAGGCTGAGGTGGGAGAATTGCTGGAACCCGGGAGGCGGAGGTTGCAGTGAGCTGAAATCATGCCACAGCACTCCAGCCTGGGCAACAGAGTGAGACTCCATCCCCCCCAAAAAAAAAATCTAGAATAGTCAAATCCGTAGAGACAGAGCAGATGAGTTGTGGCTTACCATTGTTGGAGGATGGTGGGGAATGAGAAGTGGTTGATAGCGGATATAGGGTTTCCTTTTGGGGTGATAAAATGTCCTAAAACTAGATGGTGGTGATGACTGCACACCCTGTGAACATACTGAAAACCATCAAATTGTACAATTGAAATGGGTGATTTGTATGCTATGTGCATTATCATCAAGAAAGCCTTCTTAAAAAGGGAGCCTTGGTGCTGGGTGCGGTGGCTCACGCCTGTAATCCCAGCACTTTGGGAGGCTGAGGCGGGCGGATCACGAGGTCAGGAGATAGAGACCATCCTGGCTAATACAGTGAAACCCTGTCTCTACTAAAAATACAAAAAATTAGCCAGGCATGGTGGCGGGCGCCTGTAGTCACAGCTACTCGGGACGCTGAGGCAGGAGAATGGCAGGAACCCAGGAGGCGGAGCTTAAATTGAGCTGAGATCGCGCCACTGCACTCCAGCCTGGGTGACAGAGCAAGACTCTGTCTCAAAAAAAAAAAAAAAAAAAAGGCTTGGGTTCCCATCCCAATCTGCTCCTGCAGGATCCCCTTAGGTAAGTCACCCCCTAAAATTCAGTTTTGTCACGTGTAAAAGGGGGAAGGAAGGATTCACCTCCCTGAGTTACAGTGGGAACCAGATGAGATGATAGAAAACAATTTTCCATTTTCATTTTCACATTGAAATTTATTATAAAGGAACATGTCTGCACATGGCATTACAGGGGCACACAGGGAAAAGTCTCATTTTCTGGGGTGATGGGAATGTTCAGTATTTTGAGCAAGGTAGTGATGGCAACCAGTGTCCACATTTGTCTGATTTCAGAACTGTAGTTCCGAACAGTATAAAACTGAAGAATTATGAATTTCACTGTCTGTAAATAAATAATACGTTAAAAATAATTTTTTATATTGAGTCCCCAGCTGGACGCAGTGGCTCACTCCTGTAATCCCAGCACTTTGGGAGGCTGAGGTGGGTGGATCACCTGAGATCAGGAGTTCGAGACCAGCCTGGACAACATGGTGAAACCCCGTTTCTACTAAAAATACAAAAATTACCCGGGTGTGGTGGCACGTGCCTATAATCCCAGCTACTTAGGAGGCTGAGGTAGGAGAATCGCTTGAACCCAGGAGGTGGAGGTTGCAGTGAGCTGAGATCGCACCACTGCACTCCAGCCTGGGGATGAGAGCGAGACTTCGTCTCAAAAAAAAAAAAAAAAAAGTGAGTCCCCTTCCACCCTCTCCCCAAGCCTTGCAGCCCCCAGGTTCCTACAGGAGGCACCCACTATTTCTAGTTTCTTGGGTCTCCTTCCAGAAATCAGTGTGTGCAGGCAACTAAAATGTCGTTTCATTACTTCCTTTTTGTACACAGTGTAAAAAAAAAAGGTACCATATACACTGTCTGATCCCTTTTGCTTTTTCACACCAAAGAACATCGGCAGATGAACTCCAATCAGTCCACCTTTATCCGGCTGGATGTGCCATGATGATTTAAGCACTCCACCGTCAGCAGGCACTTAGGATCCTTCCAATCTGCTGCTATTACAAAGAGTGCTTCGGCGAATAACCTTGTACAAAGCAATATATCATTTTTCACATTTGCGAGGAGTATCTGGAGGACAGATTCCTAGAAGCAAATGCTGGGCCAAAGGGTGCGTATATTTGGAATTTTGACATCGTTTCAGAGGTTCCAAGGGTGTCTGCTTCCCCCACACTATTGCAACAGGGTGTGTCCTTAGACTGTTTAATCTGTGCCTATCTGATGAGTGAAAAATCACATCAGTACAGTTTCAGCGTGCACTTCTGTCACTAAGAGTGAGTGTAGGCACTTTTTCATTTGTTTAAACATCCTTTTGATTTCCTTTTCTGTTCATTACCTCTGCCTTTTTTTTTTTTTTGCCTCTTGGCTATTTTTCTTATTGATTTGTAAGAGCTCTTTATATAGGGGGAACTGGCTCTTTGCCTGAGATAGAAATTGGACACACCATTTAATCTATGGCTTCGGGGTTTTATGGGCATTTGTTGTTTTACTGTGAAGTTCTGGGAACAGGAAGATATTGTCATCATTCTTCCCGGGTTACCATTTCCTTAGGATGGGTCGGGGGTTGGGGGGGGATTCTCTCCCTGCTCCTTCGAGATTAATCTCAGCTGCTCCGTCCCTCCCCTGCTTCCCACGAACACACTCAGGCAACTGGGTCATTTGCTTCCAGCCAGGCCATCCTCAGCAGAGAGAGGGCACAGGAACCACTTGCAGGGGGTCAAAGGTATCAAAGCCGCCAGGTGAGTCCTCACTTATCCTGGAAGTGGGTGTGGTCATGTGGGGCTGGAGTGGGGCACTGAGGCCTGGAGGTGAGCCAGTCTGTCCTGCTCTCTCGAGCTCACACTCTGTTGGATGAAACTGACACATCAAGTCAATACAGTGAGAACTTGCCCAGGGAATCCCAGGGCGTGCAGGGACACAGGCTCGGGGCAGTGGCAGGGTCGGGGGGAGGGGATGTGCTTCCAACCCCACAGCCCCAGGCCCCTCCGGCTCTTACTGACCAGCCTCTTCCCCAAAGGGTAGCTGGGTGGGTCATGAGATGGTGTTTGATTTGTTTCCATAAAAATGAGAATCTTACTGGCAGTCTAGCTCTTTTTTTTTTGTTTTCGAGACAGAGTCTTGCTCTGTTGCCCAGGCTGGAGTGCAGTGGTGCGATGATAGCTCACTGCAACCTCCACTTCCTGGGCTCAAGTGATCCTCCTGCCTCACCCTCCTGAATAGCTGGGGCCATAGGTGCACACCACCACACCCAGCTAATTTTTTATTTTTTGTAGACAGGGTCTCACTACATTGCCCAGGCAGGTCTTAAACTGGGCTGTTTTATTCTGAACGAGGACCTTGTGTACATCAGGAGGGCCTGCTGAGCCCTGGATCTGGCAACGGTGCCCAGGTGGGTGGGGGTGCACCCACCATCCCCAGCTCTGTCCTAGGTCCTGGCGCAGCCGCCTCATCTCTGGAAAGACAGGCTGTCCGATGGACCCGGCCATCACTGCTGCATCTGGGCTGCTGCCGGGCAGTGGCAGCACCTCAGAAAGGAGGCCTGAGCGAGCACATGTGTGGAGCAACTGTGCGTCAACGAGTGTGCATGCAGATGGGAACATGCTTAGTACAGGTGCCTTCAAGTTTGACCATCTGGATTCAAACCCTGGCTTGGCCATTTCCAGTTTATGGTGACCCTGGCCAAGGTACTTGATCTCTGGACCCCTTGATTTTACCCTCTGGGAACTGGAGAGCTTCACAGCTGGTTCACTTCTAGGGTTGCTGTGAGGACTAAATGACTTCATGCCAGCCACCAGCCACTAGGAAGCTCCATCACAGGAAGGATCGTCATAGTGCCACACCAGTGTGCGTGCGTGTGTGTGAGGGTGACACTGGGTGGGGCGGGGTGTGTGAAGCAGGATGCCTTTGCAACTCTCTGCATAACCACAGTGTGAGCTATGGGGTGGGGAGGGTTTCAGTCTTTCTGTCCCAGCGAGGCCGCGGCATCTTCATGTGGGAGACCGGCTTGCGGGGGGCGGGCGGAGCTGGGGTGGGTATCCACAGGCATCTTCCCTGGATGTGCTGTAAGGTGTCTACACCACACAGGCTGCCTCTGGGTACCTGTGTCTGCTGGGGGAGGGGGATCAGGAGGAGATGAATGTCAGAGAGAAAGAGACCAAGACGCAGGAAGAAAAGGAGAGAGGAGAGGCGGAAAGGGAGAGAGGGGAGAAGAGTAGGAAGAGGAAGAGGGAAAGAGACAGAAAAGGAGGGGGGAGGGAGAGAGAGAGGAAGAGGGAGAGAGAGAGAACAAACATATTCTCTGACAGAGGCAAACAGAGGCGGGGAGAGAGGGCTTCAGGAGAGGCCAGAGACAGCCTCCCTCCCACCTCCTCTCTTAGGGTCTGTCCTGGGGTGGCCCATTCCCAGCCTGAGGGGGGACAGCAGCCCCAGGCCAGCCAGGCCCCGCGGGGGCCCTGCCCTCTCACGGGACAGGAGGGCATATTTCAGCATTGGAAGGCGCTGCAGAGGGAGTCAGTCAGGGCTGAAATTCCTCAGCGCCCTGGAAAGTCTGCTGGACAGCTCCCTTCTTCCAGATTCCTCCAAGGAGCCAGGTCCGGGACTCTCCAGCCCCGCAAGTAGGGGAGGAGGGAAGTGAGAGAAAGGGGCTGTGTGCCCACCTAGGCCACTGCGCGCTTCAGAGCAGCCGGGACCCTCCCTGAGGGACCAGGCAAGAGACCCCCCAAGGCTGGGCTCTGCCCCTCTGACTCCCTGTTCCCTGGAGGTCCGGGCGCCCCCGCGCAGGGACAAAGGGCTGGACAGCCGCAAGCAGGGGCTCCGTCCTTGGCCTCCACCCTTCGTGTCCAGCAATCCTGGGAGCAGGCGGCGGCACTTCCTCCATGCCCTGGCCTCAATCACGGTCTCAGTTCCCCCAACCCCGTCCTGCAGGAACAAGTGTAGAGGCTCGGGGTCGGAGGGCGGGTGGCCGTCCCGCGGGCTGGACGGAGTTTCTGGGCTGCGGAGAGGCCGCCGGACCCGCGTCCGGACGGGAGACCCGCGCGCCCATCCCCGGCCCGGCCATCCTCGGGGCGCGCTGTCTGCGGCCTCCCGCGCCACCCCCCACCCCTGTCCCGGGACCTCCTCCGGGAAGGACACCCGGGGAGCAGCCCCCTCCCCTCCAGCAGTTCCCTCCCCTCCCCTCTCCCTGCCCTCTTGACGGCGTGGGGATCCCCGGCCGGGGCGCGGCGCTGGCAGCGGTGTCCAGAGGGTAGCGCCCAGCGCGCGCTGGGGGTCCCGGGGTCCGCAGCTCCGCACGCGGCCGGTTTGTGAAGCGGCGCGCGGGGGCTTAGCCCGGAGAGGGCGCTCTTGAGCCTGGTTTGGAATTTTTAGCCCACGCGAAAGCCGCAGGCTGGGGAAGGGGCGGTTGGGAGTGGGAGACGCCCTGGGAAGCCGTGAGACCGCTCGGCGAGGGCTCGAGACCACCAGGGAGCGACGGGGGACCCCTCGGCTTAGAGTCCGAGGGAGCGATTTCGGATCCGCTGGGATTCGGGAGGCGCATGAAGGGAGAGGGAAATCCGCTAAACCGAACCTTCCGGGAATCGGAAGGCGCCGGGCCGCTCCCACGCCTCCCCCTCCTCCCGGCCGAAAGACGGGGGGCGACGCGCAACGGGGAGGGAAGGGAGGGAGGGGTCGGCGACCTTAGGGGAGGGCGAGTCCCTGGGGACGCGGGGCAGCCAGGGGCCCGACCACCCTCTCGCTCCACCTCCCCGCCCCCAAGTGCCCCGCTCTCCCCCCGCCCCGCAAACGCGCGTCCTGCGGGCTGTGCTTTGGCCTTCGCGGACGCGCGCGCCCACAGAGGGTCTGGCTTGGGGTCAACTTCCACGCGGTTGCCGGGCGCCTGTGAGCACAGCCGTGTCCGCACCCAGGTGCCCACCTTCCAGAGCCACCAGGGTCCCGACCCCCAGACCTTCGGACGCTTCTCTTCCAAACCGAAGCCTGGGAGCCGCTGGGTGGCCTGGGGCGGGGGCAGGGGGCGCGCGGGGCGGGCCAGGAGGAGGGGGAGAGGCCGCCACTCGGCTTCCCACGCCGCCCCCGCGGCTGGCTCCAACTTCCCCTCCGGAGCCCCCCTCCGGCCACCCCCGTGCCCACCGACGTGCGGGCAGCGACCCCGCCCCCCGCCCCCCGCCCCTCCGGCCGCCCCCGCCGCGGCCCCCGCCCCCTCCCCAGCCCTCCCCGCGCGCTCTCCCACATGAAACCTTCCATCACGCTCAGAAAGAATGTGCTACAACCTCGGCGCTGCCGCGGCCGCCACCACCGCGCCCGCGCCCGAGCCCGAGCCCGAGCCGGAGCCGGAGCCGGAGCCGCCGCTCCCCCGCCTGCCCGGCCAGCCCCGGGCTCCGAGCGCGCGGTCCCCGCCGCCGCCGCCGCCCCGCGCTCGCCCCGCGCTTGACGCAGTGAGCGCCGCAGCCTGGCTCCCGCCGGCTCCGCTGGGCTCCGGGTCGCAGGCCGAGTCCAGCCGGGCGGGCTCCGGGAGGGGCCGGCAAGGCGGGAGGGGGAGGAGGGCTGTCTGGAGCCAGCGAGCCCGGAGGAGGAAGAGGAGGAGGAAGGAGGGGAAGCCGCCGCCGCCGCCGCGCTCGGGGAACCGGGGTGCGCGCGCTCTGCTCGCCCGCGACAGTGCCTCCAGCCCGGGGCCCGCACCCCGGCCCAGGTAAGAAGGGGCCTGCGGGGCAGGGGGCTGTCCGGGGCCGGGGGACCCCTCTGCCGCCGCTGCGGGATCGGAGGGTCCCCGCCCCTGGGGGAGGCAGGGAAGAAGATGCTCTCTCGGGGGATGGCGGGGTCAGCTCAGGGTCCCCAGCGGCTCTCGCAGACCGGGCCACCCCATCCCCGGTGCCCTGACCTCGGCGTCCGCGCCAGGGCCGAGTACCCCCGCCCGCAGGGCTCTGGATGCGGCGCTCGGGGCCCGCGGCTCCCGGGCATCCCCATCCACCCACCCGGGTTCGGAAGCGGGCGCACCCGAAGTTAGCGGCCGCCGAGTCTGGGCCGGACAAACTTCCCTCCCCGACGCCGCGACTGGAAGGGCCAGGACTCCGGACCCCTAGGGCTAGGGAGGCGCCGCGGGGACCCCGAAACTTTCCAGAGCGCGCTGAGAGCAAAAAGCTGGCTGGGCAGAAAGAGGGGGAGGGGGCTGGGCGCGCCTTCGAGTGCGCTGGGGTAGCCGCGGCGCCCCAAGTTGAACCACAGACGAACCCCTCTTCATCTGAAACCTGGTCTCGCAGTCGGAGGTGGGGAGGGAGTGGGCTCTGGGTGCCTCGCCTTCGGAAAGCCGGCGTGTGGGGGGCGCAGCGCCCCGCCCCGCGCCGCTTGAGCCTCCGGAGGGGGTGTTACGGGACCCCCGCCCCCACCCCAGCCGGTGGCCGGGCTCTGCCGGCCGCTGCGGAGCTCCCGGGAAGGACCCGCTCGCGGCTATTAATAGGCGTCGGTGACCGGAGCCTCTCCCGGTCCGGGAAGCTGGCGCCGCGGGGCTGGGCTGGGCTGCCGAGTGGGGCGGGACCCTGGGGTCCAGAGCGGACCCCCAGCCCTCCTGGCCCCGCTTCCGCCGCTCTTCCCTTCCTGCCGCCTGCTCTCCTCCTATTTTCCCTCTTCGATCTCGGGGTGTCGCTCCCCCCCCGAACTTTTTTTCTTCCCAAACTGTACGGTGGCCACCCGGTCAGGGCCCTGGGCCGTACCCGCGCAATCTCAGCACCGTTCCCGACAGAGTCCTCCGCCGCGGGCTGAGCGCGAGTCCCCGGGGCCAGGCTGCCCAGGGAGGAGCAGGGACTTCCTACAGTCCGCGCCCTTCCTCCCAACCCACGGCGAGCGCAACACATTCGCCCGCCCCTGCGGTCCCATCTGAGGGCGGGGAGAGGTCTCTGGGGGCAGCTTCGGGGGCTGTGGAGGGCGGGGGGGACCCGCGAAGCTCCTGGAGCGTTTAGGGATGCAGCTCAGGCGGCGTGTGCAGGGAGGAAGCAGCGTCCCGGCGTCCCCCCTTCAGCGTCGCCTTCGCGCGCCTCGAGGGCCCAGGAGGGTTCGGTCTCCCCGCCGCCCCCCCAACCGGACACTCAGGTCTAAGCCTGAATGGATTTGAGGATCTGGGGGACGGGGAATACGGAGTGCTTCTTCCTGCCTCGGTGTCTGCAGAGCCCAGCCCGCAGGCAGCGTGGGGATCTTTGTCCCCAGGGCCAGCGCCGGCCCCGCCCCCCTCCCCGTTAACTCCGGGACTCCGCCGCCTTCCAGCTTCCAACCTCCCAGCTTCACCGCCGCGTCCTCTCCCTGGGTCTGGGTCTGGGGGAGGGGCAGGGGGCGTGGAGCGCGGCGTTGGGTCCCGGACAGATGTCCTCGCGGCGGCGGCGGCGGCGGCGGCGGCGTCCCGGCAACAGAATTAATGACTTACACGCAGGCCGCCAATCGGCGCGGCCACGGGGGAGGGGCGACCCGGCCGGGACTCCGGGGACTCGGTCGCAGCCGGACGGCGCAGCCTCCGCTCGGGGTCGGGGGGAGGGGGGCGGCCACGAGGACTCGACCCCTGCCGTGCAGCCCGGCCTCTAGTCCTCTGCCGTCCCCTCCCCCAGCTCCAGGTTTTGCTCTCTGCTGGGGTCCTGGCTCCTCAGGTTGCGGGATCTCGCCTCCCACGGCCCCGCGCGCGTACCCCTACCCGCCCCTCCAGTTGATCTCTGAGGTTCTCCGTGGATCTCAGACCTCGAGTGACCGCAGAACTGACCTCTGGGGTCAGGCAGTACCGGTCAAGGGCGCTCTGAAGAGGCCGTCGGCCTCAGTTTGCACCCCGAGGAAATGGGCTCATAATGCCTGCTCCTGGGAAGTAGCGGGACGTCCTGGCGCGGCTCCTCCGGGCAGGCGCCCAGCACAGCGCAGGGCACACGGGGGACACCTGCGAAGGCAAAGGAGGCTCCTTCCAGAGCTTCGGCTGCACTTGGCCAGCACAGGCCTGGGGGAGCCTGCTGGAAACGGGGAGCCAGTACCTCTCTTGGGGTTTATGTTTGGCAGGCGGAATGGACGGGCTGGGGCCCCTAGCGCCGTGGTCCTCTTCTGCACAGGGCTGGCCAGGCCAGAAGCTGGAGGGTAGCTTACTGGGACCTTCCAAGCGTGACCAAGGAAGCTCTGGGGGCCGACCAGCTTCTCCCTAGTGGAGCTGCAGCTGGGGAGACCTCACAGACAGGCAGGGAGAAGAGGGTGCCCCTCTCACCGCCTACCTCATTCCACAGGCCCAGGCCTGGCACATCCCAGGCTTGCAGTATCTATCTGGTGGGTAAACAAGGGCCTGCTCTTGGCCTGCGGCCTGGCTCTGCCCGTGGTCCAGGTCGGGGCAGAAGGAGAAAGGCCACAGCTTAGGTGTTCCAAAGCACCGGTGCCCTTCCTGCTGGCCCCTGGGGCTGTGCTGGGTTCCCAGGCCCCCTGCCCCCCAGTATTTGCATGAAATCGTGGGGGCGCACTGGCTTTTGTCCTAGCACTCCCCTTCAAGGCTCTGCGCCCCTATCACGGGAGCCCCACCCAGCCAGCCGAAGGGGGCCACAAGCTCTAAATTCCTAAATTCGGGCCAGTGCTGGAGGCCTGGGAGCCAAGGCAGCTGGAAGACCACTCCCCGATTCTGGCTCCTGGAGAACCCTAGGACCCGGGCGTGTCAGGCCCTGCAGCCGGGCTAGGCCGGTCCATATAGGACTGAACGGCGTCATGGGCGTTCATTCACATTCCCTCTCCGGTCCCCACACACTATAGGATTTATCTTGATTTGCTGCCTTTGAATTGAGTCAACTCTTTTGTATGCTCGTTGAATTGCCCAGCTGCTGGCGGCGAGCGGAGAGCGTGCCGGGGGTACTGAGGCCGGGAACCAGAGGCGGGCGGGGGACAGGAAGCGGGGAGGGGGTGCCGGCGCGGACGCGCGGGCTGCGCGGGGACTGGAGAGGGCCCCCAGGCGCCGGCCGTTCAGCGAACGCGGGCTTGTCCAGGCACCGCCGGGGCCTGCCCGGCCAGAACGTGGAGTCCTGAGGCTCCTGCCGGGGGTCCAGGCTGCCCCTGGGGGTCTGCCTTCGACGCGCTAAGTAGGGCCAGATTCTGGGCCTCTCTTGACTCAGTTTCCCCTCCTGTAACATGCAGACGGGGGCTTCCGCACAGTCAGGTTGTCAGGGTGAGACTGAGCCGAAGAGTGCTCGAGAAGCCCCTGAAGTCCTCCCAGAGGTTGGGGTGAGTGAAGGAAGGAAGCGGGCCAGGGCTGGGCAGAGGGGACCCGGCCTGCGCCCCGCGTTCTCCGCCCCTAGGTCCCTGCCCTCCCGGATAAGGGGCGGACAGACGGGAGGACCTGAGAACGCCTTGGCTTTGCTTGGGGTGGTGGGAGTCGCTGGTAGCTTGTTCAGCCAACAGCTGTCGCCCCCACTCCCCGCACCCACCCACCCCCTCCACCTTTTAGATGTGGGCGGGGAGGGCCGGGGACGGACCGCGAGGACGCCCCCTGCGCTTTCTAGGACCTCCCCTCCTCCCCCAGCCCCTGCGTGTCGCCGGGAGAGGGAAGGAGCGGGTTGGCGCGGGGAGCCGAGGAGAGCAGGGGGCTTGGGAGGCCAGGGAGAGAAGGGGAGGGCCAGAGGCTCCGAGCCGGACTCGCGGCGGAGGAAGAGGGGGTGGAAGGGAGCGCGCAGGCGGACGAGGGAGCGAGGGAGGGAGGGAGGGAGAGAGAGAAGGAGGGAGGGAGGGAGGGAAGGGGGGCGGGAGGGGGCAGGGCGAGCTTGAATTTCCCCCCCGGCCGCGCGGCGAGGGGCGGGGCCGCGCGCGCAGATCGATGGGCGAAGCTGGGGAGGAATTTCAATCCCGGGAGCGAAGTTAGAGCTTGAAGGACGGCGGCGGCGGCGGGCGCAGCCCCGGAACCGAGGCCGGGCGGGCAGGTAAGCGGCGAGCGCGGCCGGGCGCTGAACCTGGGGGACTTGGGACCCGGACCACCCCCGGGGAGCGGCGCGGCCAAGCCCCCCGCCACCTCGAACCCCGGGCGTCCCCGAGTGCGCAGCGTGCGCCCCCGGCCCCTGCTGCAACCCCAGGCCCGGCGCGCGATCCGAGCGCAGCGGGCAAAGTTGGAGGAACTTGGCGGCGGCGGAGCGGGCGCAGGCTCAGCCCGACAGAGCCCGGGGGCCCAGGTCGGGGTCGCTGCCGCAGCCCGCACGCTGCCCCGTCCCTCCGAGAGGTCCCTTCCCTAGCGCCTCTCTCCCCTCCGTCCTCCTTCGCCGTCCGCACCCTGCCCGGCGCCCCCCAGACGCGGCCCCCTGCCCTTCCCTTCCCGGAAACTAGGGGCTGTCCTCACCTCCTGGCCGAGTCGCTGACCCCTCCCCAGGCTCGCATCGCCCTCCCTGCTGGGCCGCCCTCCCCCCGATGCTGCGAGCCTCCTCGCTCGGCGCGGGGACCGTCCAGCCACGCACGGGGAGGGGTCACATTCCTCGGTCCCAGCCCCTGAGTCCAAGCCCTGGCGCGGGGGTGGGGGGCTTCGCTCCGAACTGAACTTACTGGGTGCTCTCCACCCCTCGCCCCACCTGGAGTCCATCCTCTTCGTCGTTCCTCTGAGGGGTGGGAGGAGGCTGCCAAGCCTCCGTGCCCCAACTGCCTGTAAAGACAAGCGCCCCCATTTCCATCCTTTGAAACCCGCAGGTCACCTGCTTGATACTGAGGGTGGGGCGGGGGGCACTGCCTGCCGTACCGCACACTCCCCCCCATAAAAACGACAGCCTCTGAGATGAAAATCGGGCTTTTCCAGGTCTCAGCTGTGTGACCTTGGGGCAGGTGAATCTCAGGGCCTCAGTTTCCACACCTGTGAAATGGGGAGAGGATGATAATGCCTTGTGGAAAAAACGAAGGCTTAGCAGAAAGGGTCGAGGCTGGCCGAGCCAGGTGTGCACGTCCTCAAAAAGCCTCCGTGCCAGCACTTTCCCTTCCTGCACACCCAGAGTGGGGCCTCTTTGGACCCTGGCTTGGGTTGGCTGGCTCTGCCGCTCACTCCCTCGATTGGGCTAAGGGCTGTGCGGAAAGCTTCTGTGGGGGGACCGGGAGCCAGGAGCAGATATAAATGGCAGATCTCCCCACATTGCCTCTCTCAGGGGCTGCCCCCTAGACAGGCCCCCAGCCTCCAAAGAGGTCCTCAGCTTGCACCCAGCCTTGGGAGAAATTCCATGGAGTGGGGCATAGGTTGCTTGAAAAGCATCAACGTGCTCCTCTTCTCTGCCTGGCTGGCCCCTGGCCTCCTGCCGCCTGGGTCCCTGCCCCTGCCACCTTTTAATTGAACAAGCATTGAGAAGACTGGCTCACAGGTCCCAGCCCAGGTTTGCGCCCCACTCCACCAAAGCAGGGAGGGGGTTTGGAGCCCAGCCAGGACCCCAGCACTTAGGTCCCTCATTTTCCTGGGCATACGGTGGTCAGGGAGTTCTGATCCCCACCCCTGCTGGGCAGAAGACCTGGGGGTCTCCAAGTCAAAGGTTGGGGGCCATGCCCTTCCCCCTGTCCTCCAGCCAGCTGTGCAGCCCCCTCCTCCTCAGCCGCAGCAGGACTGCTGTGTTCGTATAATTCAGGATGATACAGCAGGCTCGTCAGGCAGCTCCCGACTCCCAGAAAAGCCAGTGGACACCTGAACCAGAGCCACACTCCTGAGGGCTGGTAAGTCCGGGGTAAGAGTGCAGGGATGTGGTGGGCACCTGCACCTGGGACCAGAGGGAGGAGGGAGGGCGGCGTCCCTTCCCCACGGTGCCCCGGGACTGCCATTGGAAAGCACTGATTTTTCAAAGTGTCTTTGGAGGCAGGCTCCCACACCTGGGCCAGGGAGAGGCTGCCGCTCCTCTACCTCCCTACCACGGTCCCCACCAAGAAACAGGTGTCCGGGGCCCCAACGAGAGCCCAGGGCCAGAGCCTGGAGTAGCTGCCTGTCTCGGACCCTGGCATTTGACTATTTTCTCCCTAAATATATACTCATGGGCTTCACCTGCTCTCCAGGAGAGAAAAATTAATGGGACTAAAATACGACCACAGTGCCTGGGCTCAATGGGGTAAAATCGGAGTGGCTGCCTGGTCCCATGTTGGTGACTTTCTCTGTCTGTTTCCAACACACACGCATCAGCTCTAGATTTTGATCGAATTTTCTAAGCACTCAGGAAAGCCTCCTCCTAAGGTCCTCCTGAGGTCAGAGCCCCCACCCCAGGATCCCCACCCCCCAACAGGCCCAGTCCCCATTTTGGTAGGGGACTCCGTTTCTCCTTGCCAGACTGCCAGACTCAGAGGCCATCACATCGGAGGGAATTTATGAGCAGAGGTGCATGGACTTGGGGTGTTCATATATCTTCACAAGAAAGAAACAGGCAGGCCCTCGAGATGCCCGGTGGGTGGTGCATAAATACAGGAGGGGGTCGGGGGGGGGGGCAGGATTAAAAATGCAAGTGAGTGACAGGCGAGAGATAGATCTCCAGGGCCAGGTGACGAGGCCATAAATTTCCGGGCGTGAACCTGGAGCGGATGGTGGCATCGCCGCGGACATTGGATACATTTGTCATCTCTCCAGCTTCCCCCCCTCGCTCTTTCTTCTTTGCTTTTGTTGTGGATTTGGTTTCTTCCAGCACAAGCTCGGGTGTCAAGCGGCCTTGGGTGGGTCTCTGTGGGGGTGGCTAGTGGTGGAGCCAGTGCAGTGGATGATGGCGCCATCCATTCCAGCACCCGCTGTGCAGATGGGGAGACTGAGGCCGGGATTGGGGTGGGGCCCGAGAGGGTGGTGGAGGGGTCCTATGTCCGGCGTCTGTGTCCTGTTGTGTTGGTTCAGGTCGGGGGATTCCAGCAGGGTGGGAGGCCTTGGTTGTTGGGGGCTGCTGCTTCCCCTCACCCCCGTGCACCCTGAGCCACTCGGTGGCACCAACAGTGAACAGGAAGCAGGGTGGCAGCTATGGCCACTCGAGTCCAGCACCACAGCCCCCCTGCCTCGCCCCCGATGTCCCCTTCCCAGGCTGGTGGATTGAGACCTGGTTCTGTCCCACCTCTTCCAGCCTCCTGGGGAGGGAGGGCAGGAGGTGGAGAGACCACCCTGGGAGCGCTGATGGCAAACGAGGGCCGACTGTGTGCCCTACCTGGAGCCTGGGACAATGCCCGGAGGAGCCTGGCTGCCTTGGAGCCGGCACCCCCAGATGGAAAGACAATGGTCTCAAAAATAAATGCGCCTCCTTTCCCTCGGAGATCAGCCGGTCCAGCCCCATTTTCCAGAAGGGTCCAGCATCGCCCGAGGTCACACAGCCAGTAAGCTGGAGCTGTGACTGGACCAGGTCTCCACACCTGTAGGGCTGTCCTGGGGCAGCCGGGGTCTTGGTCTCAGAGAAGAGCTGGAACCCAGGCTGACGCAGGAGGGGGTCCAGCAGGGCTTGAGGGACCTTCAGAGGAGAGGCAGAGAGGATGACTACTCCGCTCCCTGCTCCAGGCCACGGGGGTACTCAGGAGCCGGTGGGGAAACTGAGTCAGGCGGCGAGGACCACTCCTCTGCTCCCTGCTCTGGGCCATGTGGGGTGCACAGGAGCCGGTGGGGAAACTGAGTCACACGGCGAGGACCACTCCTCTGCTCCCTGCTCCGGGCCATGTGGGGTGCACAGGAGTCGGTGGGGAAACTGAGGCAGAGAGGACCACTCCTCTGCTGCCTGCTCCGGGCCATGGGGGTGCACAGGAGCCAGTGGGGAACCTGAGTCATGGAGGCTGGTCCACGCAGCCCTTCCCCACCCACGTGGCCAGGACTCCTGGGGCCATTCTGTGGTGGGAGACCCTTGAGTCTCAGGATCTTGGTTACTCAGCCCTGTTCGCCTCTCTTCTGCCCAGCAGTGAGTTCCTCAGGACTCACAGCTTCCAGGTTCCCCTCCCCTGTGAGCCGGACCCAAGCTCCTCTTTGGGGCTGAGGAGGAGGGGTCTGGCTGGCCCTTATGGGGTAGGCAGCGTTTAGATAACCCCACAGGAGGAGGTGAGCATCCAGACAGGAGAGGCAGCGGAAGGGAAGGTGTGAGTCCCCCAGAGCAGCGAGGGGGGTGGGGAGAGGGGCCTTGACAGTGGACGATGACCCCCTGCCCGCGACGTCTGCCCTATTGTCTTCCTCCACCAGTTCCAGGACAGACTCAGGCAGCCACAGTGGGAGAGACTGGTGGAAGGGACAGGGCCTTGCCTCCCTGTGTGTTGTGCCCAGTGCCCCTACATGAGGCTGGGATATATTGGAAAACCGAGCTCTAGGCTTCTGAGGGAGGGTTGGGGACAGAGGAGGCACAGCTGGGCGGGAAACGCCCTTCAGCCCGGCCCAGCCCAGCCATCGCCAGGTCCACTGTGTTTGCTAAAGCCTCCAATTCAATCTCTGAATTTTAAAGATAGGGACACTGAGGCTTGCAGGCAGCAGTATCTGGGCTCAGCCCTGCTCCCGCGCTGGACTCCCCACACCTCATATCTGGCCTCAGCTGGGAGAGTACCCCTGGCCTTACCTGTGGGGACCTTGCAGCCCATGGCGTGGAGGTGAACTGGCTTGTCTGGGAAGCCACATTCCACCCCTGTGCACCCCCAGGCCCTCTGTGGCCCCAGGCCCCTGTGCACCCCCTGTGCACCCCAGAACCCCCAGGCCCCCTGTGTGACCCCTCTAGGACAACACCCCACAGAAGCCCATCTCTCTGCCATCCGCCCCCTCCAATGGTGACTTCTGTCAGAGGGCTTGTCACAGAGCGCTGACTGCGCTGAGAGCTTCTCACCAGCGCTGGACATGTGGCCAGGTGGCGGCCGAGGGCTCGGGGGTCTGTCCACGTGACAGGTGCACACCCTGGCATTGCTGCCCTGACATTTGGAGGCTGTTGGGTTGGGTCCAGGCGGAATCCTGCCTGGGATGGAAACCCCAGGAGATGATTGACAGCCCGGAGGCTCCCCCGTGTTTACCGACAGATCCGAGTCTTATTGTCAGCAGGATCAAACTCAGGCACCTCTTAGTCATTAACTCCCTCTAGTTTAATAAACACAGATACAAACACAGCCAGCCATGTGCCCGCCCCACATGGATGAGAATCCCGGCCTGCTTCCTGGGGCCGAGGAGCGGGGTCTGGAAATGAGGGGCCATCGGGGGGCTCCCCAGACCCTCGGCCGGTGCACAGGAGGCACTGCAGGGAGAGAGGGCTTCGCAGAGCACACAGTGAGGCAGCGCTGGCCTGGAGGGACGAGTCAAGGACAGCTGTGTGCCTTCACGGTCCTGCGCTGCCGAAACAGAGCCCGAAGTAGTGGCTGGGAAGGTGTCCCGGAAATAGCCACGGCACAGACGCCCCGCCAGAGATGCATGAAGGGACGGCCAGCGCTTGGCTCCCTCACCGCCATCTCGACCTCCACGGCGTCCCTAGAAGCCCAAGGGGCTGGGGACCCTCAGGATGTGTCTCCTGGGCCTGGACTCTGGGCTGTGCTATGGCTTCTGCCTGGCCCCCCCACTGGTCAGAGTGCTGACCGAGGGAGGCTGGCTGGGATGGGGACTGGGATGCTTCCCGGACATGTCTGGAAAGGTGGTAGCTGGCTCCTAGACCAGATCCAAAGGGAGATGGCATTAGCCAAGTGCCTGCCTCTGCCTGGAGGGTGCTGGTAGTGGCTCCAGGGCACCCTGGAGAGGGTCCCGCAGTCTGTTGTCTCCCTGCCTGAGGGGAGCCTGCACTGAGGCCTCTGCCCTCCTCCCCGACAGACCGCCCCAGTGTCTGTTTGCCCTGTGGGAGCTGTGGAAGGGCCTGGTCTCTGCCCTCTTCACCGAGCGACCACCCCTGCATCTGTCTGTCCTGTGGAAGTGGTGGAAGGGCCTGGCTGCAGATCATGGGGTGGCCCAGGTTGGGGAGCCTCTGGCGTTCGGTGTGACCCGAGGTGGGTCCCTTCCCTTCCTGGAGCCTCGGCCTCCCCTCCGTCAGGTGAGGGCAGGGGTGGATGGATGGCTGTGGGGAGTGTAAATGGCTGACACCAGTTCTGGAAAGGGCCGGGCTGCCGCCGCTGGCAAAATCCCCAGCCTTTCTGATTTGCCCTGCAGGACCCTCAGACCTGCAGCCCTGGATCCTGGATGGGGCGCAGGTTCGGTCCCTGCGTCCCTCTGTGCCCTGCCGTGCAAAGAGGCAGGGAAGGAGGATGCTGGGGAAGGGAGAGCAGGTGCAAAGGCCCCGCAGCCGAGACACGCTTCTTGTGGGTGAAGGGCAAGGCCAGTGCAGCTGGCCGTGGGGGCTGAGAGGTGAGCGGGAGAGGCCTCAGGGTCCGCGCTGCTCCTGTGTCGGAGCTCCTGGGAGGAGTTAGATGGTACTTGGATTGCTTCGGGAAGTCTCTGGGGAGTTTGCAGCAGCTGAGAGACAAGGCTGGCCTTAAAGCATCCCTCTGGTGTCGACGTAGAAAGGGTTTTTAAGGGCACACGAGGGAATGAGCCACCCAGGGGACTGCCGACGTCTGAGAGCCATGAGGGTAGCCCGTACTGGGTGACGACGCTGGCAACAGAGAGACAGAGAGGATGTAACTTCTGTTTTGACAGTGCTTAGAAATTGGAGCTACATTCCTGAAGAGAAAAATATTCTGTAAGGCAAAACCCATTTTCCTATTTATATTCATTAGGAAATGAGGGAGGCGGTCCCGTGGAGAGGAAGGTTGTGCGAAGCAAGTCCTGCTTCCCTTTGACAGCCATTAGCATTTCAGAGCTGTGTTCTTGAGGAGATGAACCCCCCAAAATGGATTGGTATGAAACAGCGGGGTCAGCTTGGCACAGAACCCCTCAGGGTGCCCACCGAAGTGGAGTTCAGGGCCCATTCCTCAGGTAGCCAGCATCCCGGCTTTCTCCAGGAGACGGGATTCTCAGATCTTCGTTTGTGTGTGGCTGTGGGTGCAGATGGGTGTCCGAGTGAATATGGGAGCAGGCACACGGGTTCACATGTGTGTGCATGCAGATTACTGCCTGTGTGAACAGAGGAGTGTGCACGTGTGTGTGCGTGTAGGTTTGCGGGTGTGTGCGTGTAGATTGGTGTCTGTGAATACAGGAGTATGCACACACGTGCATGAGCTCACGTGTGTGTAGATTAGTGTCTGTGTGAGTAGAGGAGTGTGCACACCCTCCTGGCCCCCCCACCCCTTTCCCCTCCCAGACACCACAGTGGGCAGCCGATGTGGGTTCATGAATGATCGTGGCTCTGATGTGAAATTCCTTCAGTCTGAGGGTTAGGTTCTGTAAAATGAATTTGTTGTCTGCTTTTTCTTTTCTTTTTTTTTTTTTTGCAAATTCAGTGGAGCGGATGGAGGTTCTGAGATGCAGGGAGCGTGTGGAGCTCTTGCAGGCTCCTGGTGGGTCTGGGAGCGGCCGGCTCCCCTGTCCTTGGGGTAGGCGGGGAGGGACGTCAGGAAGAGAGTCAGGCCCCTGAGGTGTTTGCTGTCTGACAGACATCCGGGCTTATTTTTGTTCCTTCATTACATTGTCCCCACAGAGCAAGAGCAATGCCACATCTGAGGGCTGTGAGTCCCCAGAGACAGCTTTTCAGAGAAACAACTCACCAGAAATCCAGTGTTCCCGCGCCCGAATCCACACCAGTCGGGGACCAAGGGGACTCGGCTGAACGGGCAGCTCCCAGCCCTGGGCACCTGTGCCCTCACCATGCACAGTGTGTGTGCCACCATGCTCCCACACACACTGGGGAGGCATGCACAGGGGTGCACAGGCACGGGTGCGTGCAGACACACACCATGGGGTCTTGGGGTGCAGCCTGTGCCAACATGGGACTTCAGCTCCCATCCTGCTATGACCACCCAGGGCACCTGAGCCTCACACCCCACACCTGGGCTCAGAGCAGCTCTCCCGCCCCACCCTGCACCCTGCACCCTGCATGCCAGTTGTGGGTAAGGCCCAAGCCACCGGGAATCTTCACACAGCGCGGAGGGAGGTGCTGTGTGCCCATTTCACAGAACAGAAGGCCGAGGCATGGAGTGGGGAAGTAACATGGTTCAGGCTCACAGCTCGCATGTGCCGGAACCCAGCATAGCCTGTCTCGGACACCCCTGGGCCCCCACCCCACATTTTACAGAAAGGTCTGTAAACAGCCTCAGCACCTCCCGCGGTGCCCAGACTACCCCCAAGCCTCCTCTGGCGTCCTCTTCCTGCACCCACCACCAGCCTCAGTCCTGCTGCCCTTGCCTGGCCTCAGCGGTCGTGGGTGTGGGCCCTGAGCCCCGGCTCTCACTGTGCCCTCCGTCTGCCCATGTGGGTACCAGGGCATCCCCCATCTCCGCGATGGTCTTGGTGACTACCCAGCTTAGCGAGTGAGGGAATATTTGGCACAGCAGCGAAATCGGGAGTGTGGGGTATGGGCATCGCATGGACACGCTGTGAACTGGGACTTGGAGCATGGGTGATGCCAGAGTGGGTGATGTCAGGGGCTGGCCTGTGCTCCCAGGAGTGCTCACCCCGAGGAACTGGCCTTGGTGTGGGCAGAGGAGAGGAGAGGCCTGGGGACCCTGACCCTCATTTCCCATCACCTCCGCTGGGCTGCATGACCCTGAGTTACACACTAATGATTATATCCATCTGGCAGGGATGTTGACACCTACTCAGCTAGAGCCCACCCCCCACATACATACACACACACACACACACACACACACA